>NC_059477.1:24174021-24379021 GCF_018139145.2 Gymnogyps californianus | reverse complement strand
GTAGACTGTTCAAGTTCAAGGACAAGTCTTTTTCTTACGAAATGCATGACATTCAAAAAAAGACAACAAATAAATACTACATGTACAATATGTAGCAATGAGGTAGAAATGGTTTTAAAGAACAAATGTCTGAACGCACATCTGATGAAAAATATTTTTAAAAAGGAAATGAAAAGCCTCTAGCAACCGCATATAAACCACGAGAACAAAAACAAAACAAAAAGAAAAAAAAAAGAAAAAAGAACCACACAAAGTTTAGGTTTGGAAATAAACTTTCGCTTCTTTTTCTATCATAAAACAACAAGAAGGAACGAATGTGCTCCCAACCTTGGTGTAGTACAGAACCATTTTATAAATATTTAACATTCTATAGGACTGATTCATATATTCTCACACAACTCTGTGGCGAGGCTGACCCATACTGCCGACATTCTACATATCACTGAGACAGGGAGGTGAAATTTTCCTGCTTTCAGTCTAATTGTCTTTGACAATTGCAGTGCCTAGTGCTACACTGCTTGTGTTGTATTTAAAAACAGGGGAAAGAGTAGAGACTTGTTCATTAAAGATGCAGTATCCCTGGTTCACAAAAATGCATCTGGCAGGTTCAAAATCGAATGTCAACCAAAGGTCCTTGCAGAGTGTGAGCTTCAGTTCATGTATTGGTTAGTCACCAGCGCAGCTGGGCTTTGTTTGAATTCTGAAATACTAGTATCTCCATGTTTACTAATGTGCTTCATATAAATCTGCAGATGATTAAATGACTTTTCTTTTTTTTTAAGTAAAGAGACAAAGTTATTGTTTGGACATGGTGTGTATGCACATATAAATATTATATAAACACATGCACACATACAAGATGGAAAGGAGTTAGTGCTGTGAGGACAAGGTTAGCTTTCAGAGCTGACGATGAAAACCAACAGACATAGATTATTATACATTGGAGGGATGACTTTTCTAACAAGGGCAGAAATCAGGAGTAATTCCTTCAAGTCAACAAGGTTATACCACCTTCGGATTGGTGTAAGTGAAACGGTAGGAGGCCCTACAACTTTTGGCGGCCTTGTTTTGTGACAAAGTGTATCCTTCAGATCTGAGTAATGCACTCTCCCTCATGATGGAGTGCTTCAAAGAAAAATGCAGGGGGATTATAAGAACAGCCCTTTACCTGAAGTCAGACGTATTTGCAGACAGTGAAAACCCTGGTCAGATCCCCAAATTTGCTTTCAATATATTAACATCTTGATGCAGGAATTAATTTGGATCTTTTTGACTAGACGATCCCCTAAAGAAACATCCTATGAAAAACCACCTAAATATGACCTTGTACCATTTTACAGAGCACAGCCTCCAAATAGCTGGTAAAGACATCCAGATGGTGTTTGGCCTATGTATTTTAGTCAGATGGTTGATTTTCCCCTTGGTAGGTTTGTAATGCTCAAGAAAACATTTTGCCCATCTATCTGCATTTGAGTAAAATACAAACTGACTAATAGATAAATAATCCTTGTGAAAGTAAATAGCCTTAAAGTAAACTGCCTTCACATTCCATTGATCAGCCCAGTCAGCAAACTTTTCTATATCGTCACTAATGTTCTAAATATTTTGGAGAGAAACATGCCAGAAGTATAGAGTATTTCCATTTCTGTCTCACATAAGGTCATTATGAACTCCTTCTTGAATTGATATTGATCCTTCAGCTTGCAGAAATATTCCTCCAATTTATTTTACTTTTGGTGCCGTAGGAATTGTTACTGAAGGTACAAGGAAGAAAATGAGCTGATGCAGAATAGGATCCACACATAAAAATACGATGTAAAGCATCTGCAGCGATAGGCTGACACAGCAGATGCTCTTTAACCAGTTCAGGTTTCTTAAAATCCAGGGCTGCGCCAGCGGCCAGGAAGCCCCAGCCAACCACTTGGGCATTGCTGTGGCAGCAGCCCCCAGCTTTGCCCAGTCGTAAAAGATAGCAAACGGCTTTCTACCACGGAAATGTCAAAGACCAGCAAATATTTCATCCTGAAGACACCATTAGAACATATTTTGTCTCTCTTCTCAAAAACAATCCTAACCTTTGGGACCCGCTGAAGTTCAGGATCGTGCTTCAGCCCTTCCTGGACACTCCTTGACAAGAAGGCTGCTGAGAGGGGTGAAGGACCAGCAGCATGCTATAGCCTGCTCACTAGGGAGAAAACAGGGGCTGAATGTGGGAGGAGGGAGGAAAGCAATAAGAAGGACAGGACATGGCAGGGGGTTCAGCCGGCTCAGTCCCGCCAAACTGGAGGAAATTCCACCAAAGGAGTGGCCAGAAACCACTTAGAGAAGGGCTGAGGCACCTCCTGTTGACACTACCTAGCCAAGCTCTCACCAAATTCAACAGGCACCCTTGCAGAGTGATGCCAAGGACAGCTGCTGGTAAGGAAAGATTTGGGTAACAATCTGGCTCTGTTTTCCTCTCCTTATAGCTGCTGTGATAGGGGTGAAGTTTTCTGCTTCTGCTGCCCCAAAGCTGAATCGAGCCCTGGAGAGAACGAGTCTGAGCATGTGTGTGCACGCGTGTGGAACTGCATTTTCACACCATCTCAGTTTCTGCCTGCTTCTTACTTTGGTTAACATTTGAGAAATCCATTTTCCAGAGTGACTTTTTAAAGAGAATGATTTAAAGCTGGAAGCCAAAGGGACCATCTACAATTTTGTTTGCTTTTGGTTTTGCTACTGGATAAAAAAAAGGGAAAAACCCACTCCAGTGGGTAGCTTTCATTTTACCAGCCGCAAAAAAATCTGTTAGGAGTATGGTTAGGAGAAACAGTTAACAAGAGTTGGCTTATCAAAACTTGCCTGAGCCTTTCAAATGAGCACAGCTCAATGGCAGATATGAAAGGCAATGTCTAAGACAGAAATTGGGTCAGCAATCTGCAATAGCGTACTTGCCAGTGTGATCAGCGTGAACCTACAGCTAATGGGGACATCAGGATCTCCCAAATATGAGGACGGTGGAATGACCAGGGTGAAGACGCAGCCTGTGGAGGTTTGGGGAAGCAGAAAGAGTGGGTCATAACAAGGACCATAGACTGTAATTGCTGTTGAAAAGAAAAAGAAAAAAAAAAGAAAAAAAAAAAGAAAAGCAGGTGATGTACTTAAGTCTTACTTTCTATATCCTTAATGAAAGGCACTGTTTTTAAAATGGTATTTTTATGCTTAAAACATAAGGTTTTAGATAGACAAAATGTTTGCCAGGAATCCATCTTAAATTAGATTTTGGTTTATTTGCTCTGTTTTTAGCACGTTCTATCTAAATATATATATATATATCTTAAAAGAAAAATAAAGGAAAGTAATAATCAAGAGTCATAAATTTCCAGCAATATCACAAAATCCCTCATTAGCTTTCTGAACGCTAAATGTCTCCATTGATTTAACAAAATGGACAAGGTCTGTACAATTTTTGAGAACATAAACATGATCTAGTAACAGATTGGTATCTCTCTTCTTGGGGCTTTTCAGTGCATTTATTTAATGGTTTTGAATGTACATTACTTAACAGAAACATTAAATGCCAGTGCTTTGCAACAGTTTTGTTACTGTCTCTTTAAAGTAAACAAAAAAAAATACATTCAAAAAAGCAAGGCTGTTTTGTTCATGTGATGGCAGAGACTTTGGGCAGCTGCAACATGTACTGCTCCTGCTCAGAGACATTACCCAACATCAGTCAGCTGTCACCAGAAGAGTTGCACGGAAAGCATTAAAGGATAAAAAGAAAGGTGGGGGGGTGGGGGAGAACTGAGCAAAATGCCACACATGCCAGCTAGTCTTTCCAGAAGGAAGACACCAGAATATGTATGTTTGGGGGAGGAAATAGGGGGAGTAAAGAGCACTAACATAGAGAAAAACTTGACTTCAGGGGAAAAAACAGCAGCGCTCTGAAACTTGTTTAGCAGGTTCGCATTCCTAATGTAATCTGACTTTTGTGTTGGTCGTGTTTTTTGCCCTATTTCTTACTTTGCTTTCCAAGAGAAATGTAACAAAACTGAGGTAGAAATAATGGTGGGCACACTCCAGCCTGGAAGATTTCTAATGGATGCTAAATGAAGATTGCATTAAGGACAATGGAGCCGTACGTACACAACAAAAACTCAACTTTACAGTTTGGGAAGGGAAATAAATGTACTTTGAGGGTTCAGTTTTGCTTTGTTATTTGTACTGTTTGTTTGGTCACAGTCCACTGCGTTGCTATAAACAGCTCTGCAACCCATAGCTCTGCCAGCGACCTACACTGATCCCACTCCCTACACCTTCACCAAAATAACCTCAAAACTACAACTAGAGCTGCGCAACAAAGGCCAGCAGTCACAGCTTAAGGTAATTTGCCTCTCGGAGTCCTACCAAATCTTACGTTTAACTGTTTCGGATGCTAACGTAAACCGATTAAGTGGCTCTTTTTTCATCTATGCACCTTCTAAAGACTGTATCACGTAATTATCAAGGAGCAATATGCTGAAAACTCTTACAGTTTACCAACGAGAAAAATTGTTCTGCTCTGGTTTGATCTGACAAATTGGCAAAAGAACCATTTCTGAACACTGGGAAATCCTTCTGTTTCTATTTTTAAAAACTGTAAAGCTTCAGTCATACCACACTTTAGTTTTTTCCTGGATACATTCAAAGTAATTTTCCTTGCCATTTTCCAATTGTTGAGGTAAACATACATATTTAATATAAAGTAACATTGAAGCCTAGCCTATAACTCTCAGCAGTACATAGTGCTTTCAACACATTCCTTTGAGGTACTGTACAAATCACAATCACTTTCCTGAGTTTTTGCAGACAGAACATTAAAAGAAATGAACTGCAGAAATTAAGGTCCAGATTACCATTACCCTGTTTTACCTGTTCTTAGTTTAACACCGCAGAACAGACAGGATTGAGGAATACTGTTGCTCTTAGAATAGCAAAAATCTGGTTCTCTGTCGCAACACAACCGTTCATCTCTTTAGTCCAATAATGTTTGAAGTTAAAGCTCTTTATATTAGCACATGCCACCAATGTAATTGTGAGGCAAACAAAAAATAAAGCACCACTTCAGGCACTTGACAGCAACTAAATCTCAAGAACAGCAGAATGGAATCAACACACAGGGTTCATGTCCTTCTGAAATCAACCCACTTGCACCTTGCTCCTTGGTGAGTATTGTCTAGCTTGAACAGAACTGAGCATCAACATGCGCTTTCTGTCATGTGTGGCTTTTTCAGATCAGCAGCTCTTGTTTGATGCACTTTTCCTTCAAGTCTACCCTGGCTCTTTAGAGGCAAGGTAAATTGTAGTCTTCCCAGTACCCTTTGCAATTTTAACACTACTGAAAAGGGTTCTCTACCCTATGTAGCAGGTTCTGTGTGTGCCAACATTCATTACGTTTTTTTTTTTTTTTAAGTAGTATCACTGACTGCAACCAAACATTTTGTTCCATTCAACATATGTATCAAGCTCTTTTTGAGATATGCTAGGCTGTATCTTGCAGAAAGCATTTTCAAAGTCTTGATATGTAACTGGCCTCAACTGGCTGGGCATAATGGCTGAAAGGTCTGTGGCTGGCATGGTGTGGAGTGGGCCCACCACGGCTTCCTGACACAAGTGAGCCACATCTAGTCCAGAAAAGCCTTCTGTGCGCTGGACAAGCAGTGCAACCTCCTTGTCATTGAGACAGTAATTGTGCTGTGAGAGCAGTTGTACTATTATCTGGTGTCTCGCTGTGCTGTCAGGAAGTGGGATTAAAAGTCGTTTCATGAAGTACCTTCGAAGAGATTCATCAATTTCTTCCGGTTTACTCGTGGCGCAAATTACTACTATTTGGTCCTCAGCAGAAGTCAGTACAGTGTCCAGCTGCATAAGGAACTCGGTTCTCATCCGACTTACTGGACTGTGTTCTTCACTCACTTGAGAGGAAAGGAGCATATCAATGTCACTAACAAAAATCACTGAGGGTTGGCGACACCTTGCCACGAGGAAGGAGGCATGGACAATTTTTTCTCCTTCCCCTAACCACTTTGTGACAAGGCCAGAGCCAGTGATTTTGAAAAACGTGGCCCCCAGCTGACTAGCTATACATCTGCCCATTAATGTTTTGCCTGTTCCCCGAGGTCCAAATAAAAGGATGCTCCGAGGTAGAGCAGTCAGTCCACTGAATGCATCTGACCTCAATACTGGCCATAAAACCTCCTCCTTAATGACGGCCTTTACTAGATCTAGGCCAGCGATGTCGCTCCAGTCCACGGGAGGTCCTTGGTTGATAATCTCGTTGGTAACAAGGTCAATGAGGTGTGTGTCAGTATTCTTCAGTTGCTCGTCCACAGAGTGGTTGGATGAGGTAGCTGCACGAAGTCCCGGGCCTTGCATTGGGTGAGGGAGGAGCTGCCTGTGCTCGTCACCGTGCTCATTCATTACTGGGGAGGTATACTTCCCAAACGAGTCACTTGATCTCGAACCCAGTGAGTTTTTAGCAGTACTATAGGATGGGGGTGTTAGAGCCCTATTGGACTGGCTGCTGAATTTCCTTTGCTGTTCAGAGGACATTAGCTGCTTTGTTGGCTTAAATGCTAAGGATGATGTTTCAGCACTTCTGTCAAAACCATTCCCCCTGTTTGCATTTGAAATGCTGTTGTCGGGCATTCGATACATGGGACTCTGTGTAGATCTCTGTTGGCCATAGCTGTAATTTCCATAACTGGAGTCCATTTCTCCTTGCCCTGCCATGTAGAAAGCTTTCCTTTTGAGAGAGCTGGCTGAACTGTTTGTCAGGGCAGACGGCGCGATGGGCGTCAGACCGTGGCCCTGGTAAGAGTAGCTGGGGACGGTGGTCGGGGGCAGAGGGGTCGGAGCAGGGATTCCTGAAGGCAGGTACGCCGAGGGTGGCGGGGCACCCCCAGGGCTGTACCCAGGGCCAACAGCAGTTTGAGGAGGGTAACTGGCAGAAGGGTAGCTGTAACTGGAGAGGTTAGAGGTCCCGTTGTAGCCAGGGACGAGGGCTGGTGGTGGCGGCGGCGGTGGGGGCTGTAAAAGTCCCGAGCTATGCAGGGGGGATGGATGAGGGGATGGAAGTGCAGGTGCTGGCTGGCTGCTGTAACTGGTATGCAAGTATGAGCCATTGTATCCTGCAGCGTATTCCTGAGATGGGAGCCCTGAATGAAGACTGGGAACAGTGTGACTTCCGCAGGTGCTGCTGGAGTAACTGGGTTCAGCCAGGTTACTGGCCACCCCAGGAGAGCTCCCGATGCTGGCTGAGACATCTGCGGGAGGGAGGGCTGCACTTACCCCAGCTTTGCTGGCAGTGATAACATCTGGGACACAGTTCATGGGATACACGCTCTCCGAGTTCAGCGACGGCTGCCAGGGCTCGCTTTCATTCTTCCGACCGTTCACCAGCCCCGAGGGAGCTTCAGAGTAATTGCTGAGAATGGGCCGCTCGGATGGGCCTTCCAAAATACCAGAGTATTTTTCTGCATACTTTTTCAGAAGATTGGAGGCGGTCAGAGCTGAGATGTCGTCGTTGGCCCAGGCGTACTGGTAGGTGCGCTGCAGGTGCCCCCGGTAGGCTTCCACCTTGTGGGCAGGGGACCGGGTGGTTGAAGTGATATCAAAGTGCTGTTCTGGCCACTGGGCATGCTCCGGCGTCCACTGCATCTTCAAGCCTAGGGCAGCAGGAAAAAACAAAGTTAACAGCAAGCTCGGCTTTTTTCAGATGCTTTTAAATGAGTTCTCAAATGTACTGTCTGTGAACTTCTTCAGCTCTCTGAAACACTGTACTTAACACCACAAATCCTTAAGGAAAGAAAATGCAATGCCCTTATGAAGCAGTATAAACTGCTTGGTTTATTGTAGGCACATGCACATGGAGCCACATTTTTTGCCGATTCAATAGGGGGTTATTTGTTGGTTTAAAAAAAAAAATATAGGTAATGCTGGATTTCTCGAAGTAATTAAATAAGACTCAGTACATTTTAAATACTCTGAGTGCAGATTTATTGTTAACATACAAGGCATCCAACTGCTCTGTCCTCTCTCATCACTGTTTCAGTTTTATATTTTAACCAATATAAAAATATGAGACACAGCTGACAGATCACATCTAGGATACCTCTCTTATTTGGTACTGAACACCTAGTTAGCACAGTATAATGCACCCTGCGCAGAACAATATGACACAGACATAGCAGGTCATTCCATAATCCAACTCTCATCTAAAGTGGTCCACGACAGTTTCAAATCTGCTTCGTGGAGTGCAGCAAAGCAATCTCCCAGGCAGCGCTCCGTCGCTTTCATCACACAAAGCCTACAACTCGGTATGAATTACAACTGGCTCCTTTCTGCCTCTCAGTTCTGTTGTTGAGGCTCTGGAAAAAAAAACAAGCATGACTTGTCTGTCGGTCTCCTTGCTTGCTCTCTCTTCCCCCTCCGCCTCACAGCCTCCAGGGTACAAAGAAAGAGGGTTTAAAAAAAAAAAAAAAAAAAAAAAGATGAAGAAAAGGAAAAAGAAATGAAGCCAAGTCCCTAAAAGTTCTGTGGCTTCCACAGCTGGCTGTAACCCCTCCATCAATAAAGGAAAAAAAAAAGAAAAAATGCAAAAGTCATTTTAAACCAATTAATCTTGTAAATAATGTGATGTGAATTATCGCCCCTCCTCGTAATCCACCGTGCGCAGTAAGAGCAATTTACAAGCGTTAAGATAACCCCCTCCAACTCATACCTATGCATGGTAGACACATTACTGATTTTTGTACAGCTGTATCAAATAGACCTCCTTAATCTCTCTCGTATTACCAAAAGCGATTTTTGCAAACAGTCTTGTGCCCTCTGGCACAGATTCCCTGATAAGGAGGAGGCCTAGTCGAAATGAAGCATCTGTGGCACTAGCTCCCCTCTGAATTACTGCAGTCTATTTTGACAGCTTCTACCCCCTCCTGTTTTTCTCCCCAACCCCTTTAGCTCTTCATTGCCTGACTCTGGCATCTGACATGGCCAGCTTAGCCTCGCTGAGCTAAACCTAACACAGCACACAGTTTGGTAACAGAATGGCATGTTTATTCCCTTCTGACTCCCTCTTCCTTGTTTGCAAAACCACTGCACCAGACACTGGAAGTTAATTAGCGGGATGATGCTGTGCTAATTGTGTTAATTTACAAGGTTTTAGTCAAAGAGAATCATGCCAGGGCTGGCACTGCTGTCATGCTTCCGACTTAATGATTAAGAAATACTGAAAACAAGGTGGGAAGGATTGCAGTAATTACACAATAAATGAATAAAGCAACAGATTCATTTGCAATTATATTTTACTGCAGTTGCACTCATTTACATTTGGATTCTTCATTTTTATTTTTGGATTCATGTATTTGCAAATCACCAAATCATTTAAAATTAGCCTGAAAACTGCAAAGTACCTCTAATTGAGCCTTATATTTTATTAGTACAAGTACTGCAAATCTCAGTCCACGTGAGCATGCCATTGATTACTTGTGGATTTTTTTTCCTGAGCGTTCTCTTTCTGTCTCATTTTTCAAACACTTTGACAACTTGAGAAAAATGTCTGTTAACAATTATACAGTTATCCTATAAAAGTTAATTCAGAGAAGTGCTTTTGACAAATGCAGCTTTGAGACTGAGTTTTTGGCAGATTTATTTCTTTCATTTAGCGTTAATATAATCTTTTTTGCTAATTATTTCTGATGTTTCAACCACTGCCTTTCAGAAGGGGTAAATATATCATGAAACTGGGTGAAATTATAGAAATCATGCTCATATGAAAAAAATGCAATTTTAATGAGAAACTATCAGAAGCTTTTCAGAAATCATACTTTGTTAAATTCAGCCGGAAATCTGAAGAGCAAATCACCAAGAGTCAATTGCAAGTAATCAGTATCTGAAATTCTTCTAGTGTCATGAGATTTACTTCAAGCTTTTTTAAAAAGCAAAGAATATTAATGTTCCTGTAACATAGAACTGCCTAACAGACATACATTACCCCTGTTAAAAAAAAAAAAAAGGGCAAACAAACTAATCAACCAACCAACCAACCAAAACCTATCCGTGTTCTGCAATATTGGGCTTAGAAGGTTACCAAAACACTGAAAGCTTCTGTTACAGAGATGCAGAAGAACTTGAGTAGATTGACATTTCAGTAGATACTAATGAATGGATGCCATGAGAAAGACTCTTTGCAAAGAATGCACTAAAGCAGCAGTGGAACTTTTGAAAAAGAAGGTAAAATAGGCATGGATGGAGCAGAGAATCTGGCTGGGCTGGTACTTGTACTGTAGTTAATGAATATGCTTTTGGCACATTGTCTTTAATGGCTTGTAAAAGGAAGACTATTCAATTTAAAGAGATAAAAGAATGCACTAGGTCAGAGCACAACAACATATATCATACACTACCCACTTAGCAAGCTTTTCAAAATACCTTTCACAAATACTTTAAAAATTTCATCAGTTGGTCTTTTTTATTTAGAATGCATCATGTGCTTTTAAAATAAAATAATTCTATTTCTAGTCACAGTGGGAAGACGTATTTAGATGGTGTAAAAATTCAATTCTTTGAATTTTATTTGTTTAGATTAATTTATTTTCCTTATTATGAGGCTGCAAAAGAATGTCAGAAAATCTGAATTATCCGTTATAAGAGGAGAGGGGAAATCACATCATCAGCATTCTTTATTTGGAATAATTGCTAGATAGGCCAGTAGTTTCACATTGTCATGCTATCTTTGGATATGCTCACTGCACAATAATTGAAAGTTTATTTATTGATGCATATTAAATACCAATGCATTTAACAAAGGCTGTAAAGGCAGGATTAGGCTTTGATTAGATAAGCTTAAGAGAACAGGACTGTTCTCATCCCATGAAACATGAGCATTTATTCCAGCACATTGCAATCATTAGTGTTATTTGGAAGCATAGGTTAATAGTTAACCATAAGCATATTTTTTGCATTAGTAAGCAGAGAAGAAATCTGTATTTACATGGAGTCCACTGGAATGGTCTGGACTGAGGGGCACAAAAAGCCATTTCCTCAATTTGATATTAATCGAAAAAACAGCAAACTTTTGCTAGGTTTGACTCCATTTGTTAATAGTTCAATAACTGTTTGACATAAGTCAAATGTCTGATTTCGGAGAAAAAAAAAGAAGAAATTCTAATTTCTTTTAATTATGCAAATACTTCCCCCCCCCCAATTGCTTAATGTTTGCAGCCACTTCTTCTCCATATTTTAAACTGTATTTTATTAGTTGCTTTTTGCTTGAGTTGATACACCTTCCTGCACTTCTTTTGTTAGGAATCCAAATGCTGATATAAACATCTAAAATCAGGTAAATAAGGGCATATTTAGAGGTTGCAGTTTTTTAGTGTAATTTAAACTCTGACATAAACCATGGTCCTGCAGATAGTGTATTTCCTTAATAACTTACTGAAAATCCAGAAGCAATGCAAGGCTGAATGTATTTTTCAAAAAAATCTTTGCTACCTTAGGAATCCTCTGAGCTATCAACATTTTTGAACTGTGTAAACTGTGCTGGTATGGGCTGTAAAAGGCAAAAGGAAAGGATTCTGTTCTTTAGGTACAGGTATGTACTTATCAGAGAATTGCTTTTAAGATAAATTTAATACATTATATAGGAGAGGCAGGGTAGGCTTTTTTAGCAGTATCTATTTTTCCTTGTCCTGACAGCCCTGCTATACTTCCCTCCTCCATAATTCTTCCAGTTGGATCTATCTGAATTACAATTAAAGTAATTATAGTCAACAATTTCATTATTCAATTACTTTGAACCAAGTGTTTGACCATTTTTTTCCCTTCTAATTTTGTGCACTTAGCCTGAAAACATAAAATCTAATACATAATACTTCATCAGTTTCCCATACAATAATTCCATATGGCAGAAATCCACTTACATATTCAGATTTATGAATTAAAATAAACAAAACCAAAAAAAAAGAAAGAATGCCAGAGTTAGGAAAAAATACCATTGTAATCTGAACGCAAAAAGGAACATGCAACGTTCTACACATCTTGAACGTCCAGCAGGGCCTGATCCTGCTGGGAGCTCGAATGCGATTGTGCATACAAAGAACCCTCTGCTGGTGCCCTCAGTATCAGGTCAAACTGCTCAGCCCCTTACAGGATTATATCCATTACAAAAGCTAAAAATAAATAACTAGCCTTTCCTTTCAATTTAAATAGAAGGGTTTCTGTTGAAAACAGGCATGGAAAAGCCCAGAAATACTAGCTAGGACCACACTGGGTGAAAACACAACAGAGGATTTACAGTGTCCTGCAGACAAGTCCAAACGATGACAATCACCTTCCAACTAACCAACTTGGTTAGCAACTATCTGCTTTAGACAAAGGACACTGGACCCTTAGTAAACCTCTCATGTACACATATTTCTAATAAAATAATCAAGCTAAAATTAAACCATATGCAGCTGTGGTTTTCTGAAGATACTGGCAGAGGTTGCATTGCACTTCCAGAGATGCTGGGGAACCAAACCTAAACAACACAGAGCTACTGTGCACAAGGAACTAGAAACAGGGCAGCATACCATTCTTCCCAACCAGCTACCAAAGTTTTAGTTTGGATCATGGGCCTCCAACCATTCCTTCAACACAGCTGAGGCAAGAGAAGATAATTCTCCTGTTATCGTCTCTGTATTTCTGCTCTGTTCATCCCTGCAGTGCCTCAGGTGCTATCTAGCACAGGTCTGCAGGTTCCTTTGTAAACATCAGTAGCTCAAGCAGGTTCTTAACTTTAGGCATGTGCTTAAATATGATCTGAGCAACTGCTTAATGCACTGTTGAAAAAGGGTAGACTGTACCCAGGGGCGCACAGGTAAATGAGATGCTTCCGATAACTGTCCATAACAGACTTGTAGGAGCACACTGTTGCAAGGTACGAAACAACTCCAAACCCACAGCTCTGAGTACTGCCAACCCTCTTCCCTCTAGACTTGCAAGTGGATGTCAAATTCATCACTTTGGATTGCTTACACATTTAGCCAAAGACTCCAAGAGCTGTCCCTGCCCACTGAACTACTCTCAGCCCTGTCTCCAATTATTCAAGACATTGAATATTTACACAATGGTCCATAATGATTTTAGCCAAGGGATTGCTTCTTGTGGACATACAGAGATCAGCTCTGCCAAAACAGCTATTGACTTAAACAGGCACTTCACTGGGAACGTGCCAGGACTCCTCAAACCTCATACTTCAGTGAGAGCCGAAGGTGTTAGTACCTTGAGGATCAGGCCCTAAATCCACATTTTAAAATCCTTCTTAAGCATGGGACAGAGCTGAATAAATGAGTCATGCCATAACCACTGTTCGAGATGTAGGACACACAGCTCCCTGGGTTTGTCCTAAATCCGATAATATTTTGTAAGACTGTATACTGTCATATGTCCCATAATAATAAAAACTAATTCAAGATAAAACATTTCTTTTACACTCCATTTTTTATTAATAAGCATAATTTCAGCTGTTTGAAGATTGTGCAACTGATCTCTCTTAATTGGAAACAGGACGGATTTTGAAGAGTGGATTGAACTAATTATGTTTTGCAGGGGAAAAAAAAAAAAAGAAAATGATTCCCACATTTATTTTCTAATTACTCAGTGAAGACCTCTGCTCCAGTCCATGAGGAACTCCTTTGACGTCAAAGGACTCGGTGGGAGGATGAGCCTCCAACTGAGCTGCCCAGCTGTACAGGCCCAACTTTGGAAGCTTTTTTCAGTAAGTGGCAGCCACAAACTCATGAAAACAGGCCTGGAAAGTGCTCTCAGCATTTTCTTAGTAGGGGTCTGTTCTTCCTCTTATTATACATAGCCTATGTGTGCCATGCTTATCAGTGGGAGCAAGCTGTTGGCAGGGTATTTGCAGTATAATTCCCATCTAGCAGGGATAGTGAAAACATTTCAATCTTTAAAACAAAACGCTGAAATCATGAGTAATATTGAGGATCACATGTATGTCAACAGCACTTAAAGATAAAAGCAGTAAGAAGAACGCAACATATTTTAGGAGAGCCTGGACCAGTTAAAAATGAAATTCCAGACATGGAATCTCAAACTAATACATCCCAATTATCTAATTCAAATACTGTCAAATGATTATTCCTTTTAAATCACACTTTCACACGTCACAACAGCAAATTGCAATACATTTACAGCAAATGAGTTCTCTCCCTCCAAGCCCCCTCCCTGCCATTTACATAAAACAGCGCCTTTGATAGTCACAAAGACATTTCTGGCTAAACGACCTTTAGCAGATCCATCAGCTTCAAAGGCCTTAAGAAACAGAAATAAGGAGAAATAATAGTCAAGCAAGCAAAGGGAAACTAGGTCCAGAGACGACACTATCATATTTTCCAGCAGAAGCAGGTTGGATCCATAGGCCAACCAAGCAGCAGCCCACAGATGTGGATGACAGGGACTGTAGCTATTACTTAGGCACTCCACGGGACCTCCCAGGACGCTGCCCACCTCGGAGGTATCAGTTTCTCTGCGACAGCAGTCCTTAAGCACAAAACCAGTCCCAGTTCAGGGCTCCATCCTTGCAGCGTAATCACATTGATGCGCTATCATTGCGTACAATAAGTAAAACCATTTATGCACGCATGTGTCAGAACCCTTCTATAGAGAGAATTGGTCATATTTGTGATTAATTGTAGTTTATCTTTGAAATATTTTACTATATCAGTCTGCCCTCACTGTACTCATTTGCTCATAACACTTTTCTACACCAACTAGAAAACACACTAATGAAGACAATAATCGCAATGAGTTTTCTTTTAACCTGTTATGATGCTTCCTCTTCTCAGGCTTTACATTTTTAAGCTGTTTCTGTCAAGTACCTCCGAACAGTCCCATGCCTTTAAAGGACCTAGCATATTTTGTCAATGCCAAACGAATAAGACCATAATAATTTCTGAGAGAATACTCAGAAGAACAGTAACTGTAAACAAAAGTAAGCATAACTTATAAAAAAAATGACTTTTTGTAGTCCACTGAACACATGCTTATAGCTATAATGTATTTTGAAAAGATTTAATATACCACATAATCTGCAATTTATGCCTATATAAACACGAGAATCAATATAACCACTGCAAGATAACTGTAGTGATTCTGAGAATTAAAATATTCACATGGTAAAATATAGCCATAAATGAATATGGAGTTTGGCCACTTGGCACAAGTATTTATGCATATTTGCAAATGCAAAATAGTTTAGACCTGGAGCGTGATTGTGCTCCCACTGAAGTGCTTACTTCAAGTCTCCAATAAACCCAACTGAAGCTTTTAGAAGTGCAACAAAATAGCAGAAGTAGCCTTTTCCTTGGTTCCCCTTCCAGAAGTGGAGTTTGAGGCACATTTACCTTGAAAAAGCATAACACAAATCCGTAAAAGCAGAGCAGATAAAATACACTCACTGCTTTATCGTGTTTCTCACGTAATCAACTGCAGCAGGTGAAACACAGAACCCTGAACTTGTTTTTTAGCAAGTAAGTGAGAGGCAAAAGGAATGAATTTTCAGCACGAGAGAGCCTCATATGGAACATTCAGATCCTGACCTAAACTCTTCCAGGAAAAAAAATTAATATCTGAAAATTACAATTTTCAAATATTGGATTCTATTATTTTTTCCATTTCTGTTGCTAATCGTGATTTAGTAAATTGTTTCCTTTTACAGGACTTTTTTTCATTCACACTTAGAATTATTGCTTTGGTTCCTCACTGTAAATAAAGCATTTTTAAAACCTTTTTTTCATGTATCTTAAATCCATTAAGACAATTTCCTTCTTAAGCTCACTTCCTTTTGCCAAATGAAGATCATCAGGACATACCACATGTGTCCATAGGGACAGCAGAGCTAATGAATATGTATGTTTTATGTCACAACAGAGCACTCCCCTTGTTCTGCAGTATCGACCTTCTCTTATGTGAGTAAATAACAGGTGAGCACTTGTGCATGAGGATAAATGGGGTTAAAACTGCCATAAAGGGACATACTTTATTTGAACAAAGTGGGTGCACAATAAATAGAGATTTAAGTGATGCTGAATTATTTTTTATATCATGCTGTTCAAAAATGTTAGAAAATAATCTTACTCTAAAACGCAAGACCGAGTTACATAGTAAGAGTTATTTAAAATATATTTCCCTCCAATTAACAGCAGCAGCACTCTGTATAAATTCCAGTACATTATATTTTCATATATTTTTTAGTCATCATACTTTAAAAAAAAATGTATGTATGTATTTCATACTTTACGTATAGCAAGAGAAGGTTAATTCCAGAGATTTATCTAACCAGCTCTATTCGCCTTACAAATATGAAGGTAAAGATCAATTTCAGCAAGTTTCAAATAACTGTAGTCAGGTTTGACCCATTACACTCAACTAACAAGAGTGAAAAAGCAAATTTATATGGGCCAATAACACAATGCTCCAGCCTGTAACCAGGAATACTGCTTTCCTTTTAAAGCACTTATTCCAAAACCTACCAACATAGGAAAGGTATGAACAGTTGCTTTACTGAGATTAGAGTACCTCTGCTAATCAGCTAAATGAGAACAAATACTGATTAAATGTATATATAGAAGTAATCTGATACTCAAGAAAAAAAATCCTTCTTAAGATGACTCCACAGTGTACAAAGCCTTCAGAAAATTTGTTTATGTTATTTATGCATTTTGCTTTTTGACAATCTGCACATTAATTTTTAATGAAATAGCAAAGAGATGTTGCGTCTCACACTTCGATAAAAATATTCTATAGCCAGGACTGGGTGACATAGTGCATTAATTCAGTGTCCTTCACTCCTGGGACCCACGTATAATTTAGTCCAGCCTGAAGAAAATAACTTTGATCTGAAGGCTGTGGAAAAAGCTACATATGAAATGAGTTTTGGTGGGTTTAGTGTTGTTTCTTATATACAAGACGACATATGAAGATAAACTGCTTTAGAATGCTCCTGACGTGGCCTAGGATTAAGAGCAGGGAGCTCTTAGCAGAGCTCATCCACTCTCTCCCTTTTTCCTGTCGTATCAGACACATACCACACACATTTCTCTCTACTATAAGCATCAGAGTGGCTAGCGCTGGCATACACTGTCTTTCCAAAGAGAATATCCCACGTAAAAGGATTGTATTATCAACCTGTATACTTATGTGGTCTCTCCTTTAAAAACAAACAAACAAACAAACAACAACATCTATATTTCAACATGAGAGATGATGTTGTAAGAAAGGATGATGTTATCACAGGGAACCTGAGATTTCCTCCCCAAGGTAGGGAACACCTTAGCTATGTCATCAGAACTGTACTAATCACACTCTTAGGGAAAACAGAGCTCCGGCACAGCTTGGCTGTGCGAGCAGCTGACCCTTCCTTTCCTTCCTGCTCCCCCCAAAGCAGAGAAACAAGATTAAAAGCAGAAGCATAACCAAAGAACTGACATCCTAGAAACACTAAGCTGAGCTAAATCTTTTCCCCACTTAAACCTTTCAATTATTGTATTCCACAAATTCCAAAGATTCTTTCTTGCTCATTCAATAAAATGTATCTGAATTAACTGCTGAAAATGGAATATAGCCAATTTTTTGCATGGTCTTGGTTTGGGACTTACTGTATTGTTTCCTGAGTGTTTGAAAGGAACTATATAGATTGTTCAGTTAGCTTGACAAACTATCTGGGGGGCTGGGGGAGGAGGAACAGGGAATTTGCTATAGACAAATATAGAAATCTCTCTATATATGCATGTACATTTATATATTTTACACACACACACACACACAGGCACCAGAGAGAGAATGTCTTAACTGAGAAATTTAACTCTGTGTATGCTGATATTGTTGCCATATTCCTGGAGAGAGTGGGAAGGAAAAGAAACTAACTCCTCGTGTTATATGTTGGTTCTCCTTTCTCAAAAAGAGCAAAGGTCATCCTGCAACAGGAAAAGTTGAGCCATGTCCTGAAACACACAGTATGTCATTGAGAGGGTGCACAGGCATTTCTAGAGGCAGAAAAGAATAATGCGCTGGCTTTAAAAACAGAAAGAAATGATAGAGCCCAGCTGATAAAATGTCACATTCTTTTGCAGCTATCACACAAATTCAGCCTTTTCTGTAAACAGCCTTCAAGAGACAATAAAAATCTAAACCATGCGATGATCATATCAATAACTAGCTGAGCGCTGTTGATAGCTTAAATAACAATAAACTGTGTTATTTTTCCTGTAATTTTGTCCATAGCGTTATTGCATACGTAGTCACCTAATGATGAAATAGTTTTAAAATTTGCTTCAGGGTACAGAAGTCAAGCTCCACTGATTAGCATCTCAAAGCATACTACAGGCACACATTTGTATAGCTGAATAATAGCACTTGTGTTGTATGATGGTCTAAAAACCAAAAAATATGCACTATTTTACTTGATGTTTGATGATGCACACTGATGAAAGTCCTTTCTCTCACAAAATATACAATATATCACAGCTAACTGTAAGAATTTCAAAGACAGGGTAGAAAGGTAACGTCACAAGGAGAGCCAAAAAGGGGTTTTGGTGTCAATATGAGATGCCTAGACCTGGAGGTTGATGGGCTTGATTCTCCTGTCACTTCTCTGGTTTGAAATCACAAGAACCACTGAAGTTTACAATTTATTGTGAAGGAGATAAATGTGCCCCACTTTTTACTTTATGATTTTCTTTTTAGGCAACAATTATTCAGCAGTTAATTACACAAATGATATTTTGTTCACCAGCATTTGGGTTTTATGCCACATGTTTAATAAAAACTCATCATAGAAAATATTTCATTAAAATCTAGGCAGAGAGTTCTGATATTTGCTGCACTAGCTCAGTTTCTGATTTATTTCCTACATCTAATAAGGTGGTTTTCAAGCTTTATCAAATGTGAACCTTCCTAAAATTTGCTGTAAACTGACTGGACAGAAGTCTGATTTCAGCCACACTCTGAGACCCCAGTCCAACATACTGCCTTCAGCAGCACCGCATCTTCCATGTGTGTCGCCCTTTTGTCATTTCTCCAGTCATAATTTATTACAGGGTTTTAGTTACAAAACTCTCCATCCAATTTTGTGTTAAACAATATTATAAAAGTGCGTCCATATGAATTTAGTATTAAAAATGCTATACACTATCAACAGGAACATTAGGATTTTACTAAGTATTCATTAACTATCAGCTTAAATTCTTTTTTCCGTTAACACTTCTCTTTTCATCCAGAATGTGTAAGTAACATACAGGAATGACTTAAAAGAAAGCTTAACATTAATACAGTTAAACATACTTAGTATAAAAAATTAAGTTCATAAACTAACAAATATTCACTGAAGTATTTGATACCAGTAGTACAAATTTATTAAGCTTTGGTTTTACTTTGGAAAAATTTTTTAGAAGTTACAAAAAAACCCGAGTTGAATTATGAGGTACTGTGAAAGCTGTGAGAGTTTTGTGATTGCAAGTAAAAGATTTACAGATCTTACAGATCTATAAAAGATTTACAGATAACAATTGAAAGGTGCATTACACTAATCAGAGGAATGCATAACCTCTGCAAAGCAGGTAGGAGCGAATAATTTTAATTTTCTCTCTTCTTATGGCTTTATATTCTTATGGAAGGGAAGCAGAAGAAACCTAAATATGACCCTATTTAGATATATTAACTGAAAAGCCTTTGTAGAATTTTGAAGCAAACAGGATTGTGCTTCCAATGCTGCCCATCTAGTTTTCCAATGTGTTAAATTGGACGGCCACTTGGACAGCTCTCTATTCATTACTGAACTGTGGAAAGGAAACACAGAGGTGGCATTTTCCTTTTAAACTATCTAATGCCTTGTAGCCAGATTCCAAAGCATCAAGGAGAGATTTCTTTTTTTTTTTTTTTGCTAGACAAGCTGTCGTAATTGAAATGGAGTCTAATCAGACTCATTACTGTTTTCAGCAATTTGCACCACCAAAGATGCTTATTAGGTAACAGTGTTTAATAAACCGCTCTTTAGAAAACTACCAGTAATGAGCTCTTAACAGCCAATCTTTAGCGTGAATGTAATGTGAAAAGTGTTCCTAGC
This sequence comes from Gymnogyps californianus, assembly GCF_018139145.2. NCBI lineage: Eukaryota > Metazoa > Chordata > Aves > Accipitriformes > Cathartidae > Gymnogyps > Gymnogyps californianus. The sequence goes on along the minus strand of NC_059477.1, from coordinate 24,358,878 downwards.
GCTGAATAGATTTTCACATTTAGTAGTGTCATAATTAAGCTCAAGGAATTGGTAGCTGTGATGATAGATTTCCTGCAATATAGACTTTTTTTTCCCCTGAAAATATATTTGAAAATACTTTGGGTTCAATAATATTTCCAGAGCAAATTTTAAAACTGCTTAAAAGACTGTGCTAGACTGGATTAGCTCTGTAAATGGTACTTAATCAGAAAGTATTTGGGGAATGCACAAAGTACTGTAAGTCGGGTATCATCTACCAAGCACGCATAAAGTTATTTCCACCTAGCTTTGTTTGACTGCTCTTCCATCCCTTAACAATTTCCAGTCATTAATATACAAATAATAAATGTTGTTGTCACCAGCTGAATGATAATGAACAAAAATGGCCAATAAAAAGAGATACTTGAAGAAACACTTGTCAGTTCTCCTTCCACAGTAACAGCTGAAAATGCTTGAGAAAAAATACAGCAAATTGGTTGGTTTCAAAATAAAATTACAGATGTATAATATACATATATATTTACGCATACACACACATATACAACTAATGCTGTTTTTCCTACACGTTTCACATACCATCAACTCCTAGTACCTACTTAGCACCAAAACACCCAAGTTCCTAATGTAAAGAACACCAGAACTCTGAAAAATGTAACATTGTTATATGTATTATTCATAAAACACAGCCATCAGCAAGAGATAAGTTTTCATCAACAGAAAGTTCAATTTAACTAGATGTACACCTCGCTGCACTAGTCGTATCAATACTACTACCTAACAAATGCTTAAAGGGCAAAAAAGAAAATAAATTGCATGTATAAGCTTTAGCTAATTAAATATCCAGAGTGAATCTTGAGGAATAGCCACTGTTCTCTCACCAGATTGATTTAGGCCTGACGTAATATTTAAAGTTATCAATAAGAAATGACCAAGACTACTTTTTTGTCTCCCACTAGGAGAAATACATAGGGATGCAAACATTGTTTTGCTTACTAGAGATTCTGCTGGAGAAAATTTGTGTCAGCGGCCGAGACTTTGGAAAGAAGCATATAAAGATGAGTAATCAATAATGAATCCACCAACAAAATGATGAAGACTAATTCTCTTGAACCGAGATTTTTATATCAGAATTCCATGTTAAGATGTTAAGAAGAGTTCCTTTACTGAATGAGTGCTCTCATTACATCTTTCATATACCCTAGCCCCCAAACTTCAGTAATCCTAAACGCAGCCTCTAAGCCTCCATATCTGCAGCTTTCTGAATCAATAGGACTACGAGAACTGAGACTACCAAATTAATGCCAGTTTCATTTGATTTTGTGGTATGCACTTCTTTGCATTACAAAGTGGAAAAAGGAAAAAAAAAAAACAAAACCAACCCCACACCCAGAACTCATTCCCAGATGGGTTTTTATAGCTTTCAGATCAAAATATCTTCCAGTTTCCTAAGTCTGAACTGAATTTGTACTCAGATCCAACATTTTTAGCGCTGCTGCTTACCCTATCATGCAATTCCAAACTCTGCACGTTTAAGTCACACACTTACCTTCTGCTCTCTGTAAAATAACATAATATAAAAAAACATAAAATAAAATAACAGAGACTTCACAGCTGCTTTGGACTGCCTCCTCTTGTACTTCTGAATAATGCATTAAACTTCACATCATTTGTGAGTGACAACCCGATGCTCTAAGATACATAATATGCATTTTGTACTGTTGATTTTACTAAGCGCAGATGCTCTGAAGCATCAATTGCTCATCAATAAGTCCTTCAATATCATACATTATGATATTTTTAGTAGTTTAAAACTGAGGTTGGCAGAAATGTAGCATCCAAAGGAGGTATCTTAGGCATCATTATAAAACTGTGGTTACTATCCTTTCTTACTTCTAACGTAAAATTAAAGCAGAGGGGAACCTTCAGTGTGTTCCTTCTGTATCCTAGCACTACCACAAAACCAAACCAAAACAAAACAAAAGACAACACTTTTCAGTCTCAGATCCATCAGTACTTTATCAAGCCTACAAAACACCAGTCTGCTCGCCTAGGATGCTAACCCCAAACAACACCTGACTTTCAATAGCAATTGAGACTCTTCCTTCTGATATCTCTAGCCTGCTTAGCCTGATCACAAAAACTCTTAGAGGAGTTTCCATTGAAGAACTCGGACCTACCGAATTTTACACTACTTACACACTGCTACCCTGAGATGGAGTGTCATATATACAGGAGTACAGACTAGCATAAGGAATTGCAGAAGTGTAGGAGGTCAAAGAAGAAGGTGAAGCTACAGGGGCAGGTTAAACTCAAGGCAGAATTTGCCCCAAAACACTGTGAATCGGTGAGAAGGAGCAATAGGATCCTAAAAAAAGGAGAGCAAGAACAACCTTAAGATTCATGTTGAAATTAAGGTGCTGCCATCAGCCAGCGCCTCCGTGGTGTCAGAGGGTGAGGACTCTTCACAGGGGCACGGCCAAGCAGGAGAAGACAGCTCTAGTGGTAATGTTTGCTGTTATCGAAACTTAAGGTGAGCCCTGGAGCGGCTCGTCTCGGGACAACTCCACCAAAAGACAGCATAAACAGCAGAAACTGGAGTCCATGTGAAATCTATTGCACCTTCTACAGCAGCATAGACATTATTTTCTTCTCCATCAGTGAAATTCCAATATTATAGCCTAACTTCTTCCAGTCAGGACCCAGCATCAATCACAGTTTGCCCTTCAGCAAAATGTACCATAAACAATCCGTAGGATGCCTTTAAGTACAAAACACCTCAGATTTCTCTGTTCTCTTGTTTATGGCAATTTTATTTAGATTTTTTTGTGGAGTTGAGAGTGGCTTGGATAAAATACCATATAAAATTGTTTCACTTGGTGTTCTGCATTGTTTGTTTGTTGGCTTTTTTAAACACCACCCCCCCCCCAAAAAAACCCAAACTTAATTGTTCCAAACAGAAGCAACCACTTGTCCGAACGATTGCACACAAACCACCTCTGCGGACTGCCGAGGTTACTGTTCTATTATGACCCATTTACAAAAGCTACATAATAGATGAGTTGCAGCAGATGAGAACATTTGTCCAACAGAACTGGAATCCTTTGTATTGTGGCAGACAATATTGCCTGCACTTCAGATTGGTTTAAAGACACAGACTTGCCTAGTAGGTCTTTCTTTAAAGGTAGAGCAGTCTAGGACACAACTTCCCTGACTGAAATTGCTTATGGAAATATCTCCTTATAAAATGAAGGAGGCAAAAGGAACAACACCAGGTCCTATATAATACAGTTGTGGTTTGTCTGGAGGATGGGGGTTAATAAAGAAAATGCATGTGTGAGTGGGGAAAACATCCACGGGCTTTGGAGGGATTGGGGTGAGCACAGCAGAATCTAGCAGTCCTTGACTTTTACTTGATTTTTCATAGAGTCTATTTTCTGCTTTTCCACTATAGAGCTTTCTATTTACTTTAGCATAACTCTGTATCTTTGTCATTAAACAATCAAGTTCTAATAAAAAACGTAATGCAAACACCCAGTTGTGTAATGAAAAACAACACAGGGTTGAAGGAGGGTTCCTGCCTGATCTCAGCAGCAGATTAGCTTATGCCCTGCAGCATGAGATGGGAAATATGTTCCTCACTATTACAGTTTTGATTCTGTATTTGTATTTTATATGGATTTTTAAAGAGACACAATATAAAGCTTTGGTTGAGAGAATATCTCTCTCTCTCTCTCTCTGTATGTATATATGTATGTATAACTGTACACATATATTTATTTCCCTTCCCAGAGCCAGGACGATATTTGTCTCTAGCAATGGCACAGTGTCTAGTCTGGAATTTAGCAGACAGAAAAAGCACACAGTCAGAAAAAAACAGGTTTTGGATTATCCCAATACAGACTGTATCAACTGCAATCCCAAATACATGTCCTTTTGAGAAATTCTAAGTGACCCTTTTTTCAGCAACCGTCCTGCTGCACTGCAGTGTACTGCAAGATTATTTCTGCCTAAAGAATGACATAGTTTTATTCATAAAAAAGTAAAAACCATTCAGTTAATTGCTTTTTATACTCAATAAATGTTAACAGTTTATTCACTGGCAGCAAGCCAGGAGATCTCCTCCAACAGACACAGATCTTTCAGATGCATCTGTCCTCCTGTATCCGACGTACCTGATCTCCTTCTCTCCTTCCCCCTTCCCCAGTTCTTTACATGCATTTCTGCACCATCCTCTATCTCAAACTTAAAGCTGCACCAAATCAAGAGCAGCAGTGCTAAAGGGTGGTCAGAAAATAGGACAGCAAAGGTTTTTGAAGTTAACAAAGCAGCATCCTGTTCCTACCACCTATCAAGCATGTTTCTGGTTTCTTCAAGTACTGAAGGCCAAGTTGGGTGATTGCAACTCACTTTAGCAATTTAACTCTGCAGATACAGCACAGCCCTTCAACACGCTGACCCCCAATGGCTTGTGAAATTCGTGTGGAGAGATCCCATCTCAGTCTATGTCAGCCCACTTGCTGAGTGGCAGGTGCATACCTAACTAACTACACCAGTGTATGGGGTTAGCTGTTCTGAAGATATATCTAGTATTGAGAATAAAGAGTGAAGTAGACTGTAGGAACAAGGAAATCACATTTATGAGGACTTTAGAAAATTTAGTCCACAAAAGACAGGAAAATGAGGCAGAACCTTTATACTCAAGTACTCGCTATGTACTTTCTAAGGTTAAGGAAGGCTTAAATTTGTCCATGGCCATACTTAGGTTTTTGTTACTCATTTGGTGTTTTCATTAGGCACATAATTATTTAGGCATGTTATGATACAAATATCTTGTGCCACCTTTTCAAGAATACACCCAAAACATTTTAAATAAATATCCTATATTTCGTTCAATGAAAAATGCCTTGGGCTGTATCCGTGTCTTGTTCATTCTACGTATTAAACAGAGAGTTTGCCATGACTGAACTAAAAGGTACTTGATAACAAATGGTTAGAGGGCACGGGCTGATATTTAAGAGCTAAGGTTGCACCAAGGTAGCTTTGATGGGCCATTTTGTATTGAGGATAACCAGAAATGACATTTCTTAAAAAGGTCTGAATTGCTAAAGAGAAGGAATGCCCTAAATGCATCAATGAAAACTGCTTCTGAGCATGACTGCTTTTTTAAATATTTTTACTATTTTTGAAGGAAAGACAGTCATGCTACAAATGTTTTTTCAATAAATCTCTGGCGAGTACTGGGCGCTTCCAAGATCAGTTACACAGCATACTCTTAAAATGATTAAACTGTCTCTCACAGCACTTTAAATGATAGACTGTCCAGAAAAAGCACTAGTGCCCCACAAATTAGGAATTGTAGCAGTAGTTGATAAGCTAGAATGAGCTCTGGGCCGTTTTAGGACACACCTCACCCTCATTACTGGGCTGCCCCTCTTGGAAAAATTCTTCCCCTTGTGTAAGGTCATTCAACTAGATTAAAATATCTCACTGTAATGTTATCTCTTTATAACACCTCATGTACTTGGGTATAGAAGTGCTGGTTATGGGATGAACAATGAGCTTACTTTTATATGCACTGCATAAAGATACCACCTGTGTGATTTAGTTGAAAAAGAAAATTTAATCTATATTTCTGGGATAGCTCTATCTAAAGCCACAAGTTGCTATGACAGAGAATTTAAATTGTTTGAACGGTTTCCCTACTCCCTTCTTCAAGTTGTTATTAATGTCTATAATTTAAGCCTCTGTGTTGCTAACATGCATGTGGATATCTCGCTAGTCATATGAATAAAGCTGCATAATTAGGTAGTGGTATAATTTGTAGCCTCCAGCTCTTTCTCCCACTTCCCTTTCCTGATGCTCCTTGAAGAGACTGCGATTTATGTTGGTGGCAGATCGTTCCACTGTTACTCACAGAAATACCCTTTGCCTGAGATTTCTTTGAAATTAGTGACAAAAATTAAACCTCCTAGCAGTCACCAAGGACAGGGATATACCACAGCAACCCCTCCACCACCCACACGTGGCGAGTGTGTGTTGCTGGGATGGGAATTTGGGCAGGTGACCAAATGGTTAACTATGCTTATCCTTTCATCCTCCAAACTGACAGAGACTTCTTTAAATTCTCAGAACTCCTTTTACAGAATCTCCATTTGACAATTTCTAAACGTGCCCCAATGTGTTCACCAAGTTCATCTCTATTAACAGGAAATGAAACTGAAATAAAGAGGCGCTCTTCGTGTTGACTGCAGGCATTTCAGATTTCATAGCAGCCGATGTCTTCCCAGTGCCTTTCACATGGAAGAGATAATGTGTGTGAAGAAAAGCAAAATTGTAGGTTTAGTAATGTCAAAATCTGATTTATGCCAAAATAGAGATGTCAACAATAGCAGAATAAGTGACAAGTGTTAAATTACCCAAAGAAGTAAATTCTGTAATTATTTACCTCTCTGGCACATGATCCTTAACAACCTCCAGACCTAAAAGGAACAGCAGGAACCACACGCATTTTGAAATTCAGCATTTTTTCTTATTTTTGAGAAACAAATTTTTGCCCCCCCCCCTTTTTTTTTTGTTAATAACTAAGTGCCACCAATAGCATTTCAAATAAAATGTCAGCAGCAAGCCCCATAGCTGGATATGCTGGGAGCTGAGTATACAGTCATCTGCAAATGGACAACTTTAATTCGATTCCTGGCACCACTGGCCACGCTGAGAATTCTTCTATCTATTCACACCAGGGGTTTGCTCTTTTAAGCATTGCTCCCTGAAGGGAAGGAAAAACTAGAGAAAGAGGATTTCCAATGACCCTGCACAGATGAATGAATGTGTCAATGGTGAATATTGGTTCAGCTTTGAAATAGGGAATCCTGCAGTGGTTTCTCTGCTTCATCCCCACTAGTGAGTTCCACTGTGGACTTCAATGTGTAGGAGGCCTTTAGGGGACAGATAATAAATGGAAAAAAAAAAAAGGGGCGGGGGGGGAAATCAATAAAATGGTTTAAGAATAATAGGCATTTCTCTAATTATAACCTTTAAATTATTTCTTAGATATTTTTCTCAGAGATGTGCATCTCTTTGGCCTAGCTGGTTACAGAAATTGGTTAAAAAAAAAAAAGCTTAAATAAATAAGGGGTCCTTATCAGATAGCCAACATTAAAGGCCAGTGTGCCCTTTCAGCACATATTTAATTTTGATGGGTTTCCATTTGTTCACTTGTTTGTTTCTGGTGTAAAGGTGATGTAAAAACAGTTGTGAAATCATGACATTGTTAAAGTGCTCTCTGTGAGCTTATTCTTTCGTTTATGACTGATTTCACAGCAAAAATGGTGACCTGCACAAACGAAACACAGAAAGGAAAGGTGCCTCTTCTCACCTGTATAACTCTCCTATAACTCAGGTAAACACAAGAACGTTTGTCTAAGCAGTAGTAGAATACACATTTACTTCTACAAGCCTTTTAGTTCATTTTTGTTCAACTACCTATCAATCAATCTCACCATGACACAATATAATTTCCTAATCATGCCAATATTCATGCTTTTATCTCTTTTTAAATCCAAAGAACATATATTTCAATAAAACAGAAGTCTAATTATTTAAACATGATGTAGAATAACTTCTCTAAGGCCATTTCTTTTATGTGTTTTAGTTCCTTAAAATTGCCATATAATTTAATCTCTATAGCAAAATTTATATAAGAATAACACAAGTTTCCAGTAAAGAAGGCTGAATTGTTAAATTCCCAGTAAGTGCTGCTTTTTCCTCCCTTATGTCTACAATAGTTCTATTTGTTTCTAAGAGCAAACCCAATATATTCAAAGTGAAACATACTATTTCTCAACACGTTAAGACACACAGAAGAGCAAGTGCATCTTTTTTCTTTTACATGTGATAACTTTTAACACATAGGAAAACAAAAAATAAAACAAAAAAAACCCCCAGCAACTCTGCACAGGTTTCTATACCTTTGAAAATGAGGTTGGCAGCCAACTGCTTTCCATAGCTGAACACATGTTCTTTAAATATAATAATTTTATGCAAATTAAAGGTTCTCATTATATAATTGCTAACAAAATATTTACATCTACCTCCACTTTAATGTTGCTGAGAATTAAAAAAAAAAATTAATGGATATCTAAAGGGACATATACTGGACAATTTCAGTCATTAATATAATATGCAGATACTGAATATTTTTGGATACTCAGGGGTATTAGCTATACATTTCATAGATATCATCAGATATGATCCTGTTTCAGCTAAGAAAGAATTTGGGTAATCAGATTTATATAGTCTACAGCATTTCCTAAGGATGCTGCCTGGGATTTGCTTCTTTTTAAATAGTTAATGTTCTTTTAAGACTATTTTTTAAATACTGAGCAACATCTTCATGAAGAGCTGTGCTGATCTCCAATTATGTAAAAATCAATTTGTTTAATCAAGCTACAAGAAGGACAAGAAGTTGAACTGGAAAAATTCCATCACATTAAGTAAAGGATTATTACTCACAAGAAATATTTTCAATGTCAGACAGACTTGCAGCCAGAAACTAACTATACTTCTTACAGAGAACTCTATGTGCCTGTCTCTCCTGCCTGACTAGTTTTTCAGAGCCCTCCAAAACAACACCAAAATGAACTCTAAATACAGCGTTGACTTGCTTTTTAATTTCATTTGCTTTAATCACAGCCAAAGAAATTTCCAGGAATAAGGCTTAAATAAATAGAGTTACCTTTTACAAATGTGTATTTTCTTTTACATGGTATGTGCACGGGAAAAGCAAAGGAGATTCCTGACAAGTTGCTCTGCCTCTGGTCTCAGGATTGTCTAATAAATAAGGATAATAGTTCATCTGGCCCTCTCTCAGCAATATGATAATAAATGTTTCCCTTTTAAAACACATTTGCAAACTTGTAAAAAAAAAAAAAAGGTTTAACGTTTTTATGTTGTCATAATGCATGAAATCCTTTCATTTTAGTATTCATGATCATTATCAAGTAAATAGTGTTGAAAAAAAGGGAACAAAATTTTGGCATAATTTTGGGATGATAGCAGTACAGATGAGAATTGCTCCCATAACCTCCTTCTGAATGGTGATATATGCAAAATAATCCAAAATGAGTTGCTTTCCAGTCCCTTTACAGACTACTTGACATCCACTGCTCAAGTGTTTCAAACCTTCAGTCGCTGACTGTAATAGTGCACAGATGGAACAATATTTATTCTGTCAGTGGAAACTAATTAGGATGACACTAACTCTGAACATTAAGCCAGAAGAAAAAAAATATGGAAAAAAAAAAAAAATCACGATTTACACAGTGTGGCACATGATCTGTGAGTTTACAAATAAAAGCTATAAATTTTAATATATTTCTGTTACATGGGAGGTGTGACCATCTTTGCTGTTGCTGCTGCACATGGTAGCCAGAGATGGGCTTGCAGAGCCATATCTGGATTTGTATACAAATGCCCCCATCTCTGCTGTTAATTCACTTCACGTCGGAAACTGCATCCCAACAACTTCCACACTGCAAGAAGAGCAAGTCAGACTTGCAAATTATTTCACATTATTCTTCAGTCAGCCACACTGCCTCTGTCACCCAGAGGTCACCCCCCTCAGCCTGCGGTCCTTCAGGTCCTAGCTGTACCAACACCATGAGCTGGGCAGAATCGAACTCAAGTCAGGGAGGTGGCCAGCCCCACCATTCTGCTTCTCTCCCTTAACTCCAGCTGCAGGCATTATGAGGTTGGCTGCCCTTTAGAATAAAAGATCCCATTTGATAAAGCATCAGGTCTGATATATATGTGCAACCTCCATCCAAGTACTGGCTCACAGCTGCTGAAGACTCAAAATCAGACATGTAACCTCAACACACAAACTAGTGATTTTCAAAACCTCACTAGGGATCTAAATCTGCATCTTTTGGTGCCTGAATACCTTTAAAAGTCTTCTTGACTTCTGATGTTCATGAGCTTGAATAAACTGGTTCACAAATGCTTAATGCTTTGAAGACTTACATGGTACAGCTCAAATTCACAAGATTAAAAACACAGTGTAGAGCACGGTAGTTTGCTACTAGACTCAACTATTGGTCCAATTGTCTTTCAGCACTATTCCCTTTAAATGAATGGACATGTCAGGAGAGAATCGGGTTTGATGTGCATACGTGTTCATGGAGATCCACCATCCTAACATCTTACTCTATAATAACTAACCTTTGTAAGGAAAAAAAGAAAGAAGTATATGCTTTAAGCAATGTTGACTTTTGTAATTTGGAATGGCAAATTAATTGAGACCCAAAAACCAGAGAAAAAAGGACTATCAACTGCCCACAGTTAAGCAAGTGTTAACATTTTGGAAGTAATGCATCATAAAAAAAGTCATCCCATTAGTTATTGTTCTGCTAATATAAGATAAAATGGGCAGAAACAGAACTGACTGAGAAGGTGAGATGTCAAAGGCTTCTTGTCTGTGCAGTGGCATGGTCCCCTAGAGGTGTTTAAAAAACATACATTTGGAAGTGATACTTTCCATATTGGTAGTGTTCTTCACTTAGTATCTCTCAGCAACCAGGAAAATGCTGGTGCAGAATTTCACTTTGACTCCATCGATATTACACAAAAAGTAATTATAATGAATATTCTTTTCATAAACCAGACGGAATAGTTAAACAAACACTTCTTCAACAGTTCCAGCTATAGCCACTAGTCTAATAAAGGATATTATCTACGTCTACAAACCTGGCTTTTCTCAGATCTATGAGACTAATTCTGAAATTTAATTATTTTAATCTGAAAACATATTTTAAAGCACCTTCTAAACTAAGATACTAAATGTGCTCCATAAGCTTTGTTTATTTATTGACGTTCGTGTCAAACCTCAAAGGCTACTAAACTGCAATCCTAAATTTCAAAGTAAAATTTTTTTTTGCAAACGTAATTCAAACACAGGGCACAACATAATGGGTAAACCTGCAAAAAATGATGAAGTGCATCTTACTTCTAACTGATGATAATATCTCTACTGAAGCCATACCTTGGCTTGACAATAAAGCTGGAAGTTACTCAAGTGTATTGTAGCCAACTGTCAGATTTAAAAACAGTCACAACATACTATTAGTGGCATTCAGCCAATCTCTTAAGGAACACAATGACCCGAACTTTATTCTGAAAACTCAGTTTGAAAGCATATCTATTCCCTAAAGTAATTTCCAGCACTGCTTAAAAAGCTTGGAAAAATCAGATTAGAGTAAACCAGGTTATGTAGATGTTATGAGAATGTAACTTCTAAAAATAACTTCATGGATCAATTCAAGTAAAATTCAAATACAGAGATCTCACCTTTCACACAGCCCTGCTCTTCTATGTGCTATAATTCTGGTCCCAAACTATCAGATTGATACAGCCTGTATAGTTAGTATAGCGCTTAGAAAGCCTGAGATATAAAACAACTCCTGTGCATTGAAGATTTATGCCTTGAGAGGCTTAAGTGAACACATTACATACAGTGTCTGATAGAACTGCTGCACTGCGTGCTATATTTTGAAATGACTATGGATGCCTAAGAAACAAAAAAATATTCTCTCAAATAAACAGGCATGCATATGTATTACTATAATCTGTAACAAGGCACAAATTTCCTTCCATTTTTTGATGCAGTATTCCCATCACCGTTGTAAACTTCCATGAGAAATAACACAGAATCTTACAGATGAATGAAAATAAAAAAGGAGATAATGCTAAATACAGCCAATGAATGAGGTGCAACCATTGAAACCTTGCCATAATCACAGAAAATGCACCCAGGTAAATGCTTAATAGAAACTCCCATGAACTAACAGGAGTGACACATAATCAATGAAACTCCTATTAAAGCATTATTAAGATGTAACCTTGTTTATTCTAAGTAATACAAAATGTACCCACTCACACATAAAAGCCATCCGTGCACTACCCAGCCTATCACAAAAATGATCAGATATAGTCTAAAGGAAAATGTTCACAGATACTTCAGAAAGAGAAGCATACATTAACGCTTCAGTATACTTGGTCCAGAAAATAACTTACATGTTATTAATGTACGACAGCATATATTGAACTTATTCTTTCCAAACAGCATTGACTAAATGTCTCTGTAAAATTGATTCCAAGAGATAGCAGTTTACTACTTTGTGTATTCAAATTAAATTGCTGCTTAGCTAAAATATCACATGCAAGGAAGAAAGGGAGTTAGTCTCAACATGTGGCTAAATGAGATAACTTGTTTCATGCATAGCAACTCTACAGACTTATTTGTCTGCTGATTCATGACATCTACCTTATAACTGTAGCATTAGGAGCCATTTATACAGGAAAAGCACTGTGCTTAATTTCGCTTTCACCTCGCCAGTGAGGAAAACTACATCAATTTAAAGCACCGCTTACCTTATTCACACTACAACTGAGTCTTTGAAAGGATTTTGCCAACATGGAAATTAAGGATCAGATTTCTTTTCACTCTTATCACACAGCTGTACCGCCAGGAAAAGAACACCACAGGTATACTCTCAGTTTCAACAAAGTAACTTATGATTTAAATGAAGCATATTTATCTGTTCAACATTTTTGGTGCCATGTATAAAGTCAAAATTATGCCTAATGCCATCAAGCCTAAGTGCAACAATACAAATATTTCACAGCAAGTACTTTCCCAGGGCAAGTACAAATTAAGGAAATAACAAGCAATTGCAATTCCTGTTGTGGTCAACAATTCTCCTCAAGATCATCACTAGCTTCCCATTGAAAAACATTGACTGTTACTCAGCTTGAAATCAGGGGGAGTTTTTGCTTTGAGCAAGGTCATTCTCACAGGTAGCACACAGTGAAGAAAAGATAATAGTCATGTCGTAACCATACATAATATAATAGAGAATGGCGAAAAAGTTCTAATTGTATTTATCTGATCTCTATCTGCAGTGTTGCTAAGCATATCAGAAGATGCAAAACTAGTAAATAACGCAGCAGAAAGTTCCTCAATATAAAATGAATCTCCCCAAATACAGGAACTCAAAAGAAAAAGAAACTTGTAATGGCATTGCATAGACTGTTATTTTAAAATTTTGCTTTCCATTTCTACAATTTTCAACCTTTTGGCTTAGGCTGTTTTCTCTTTGAGAAGGATACCCCCAGTGGAGTCAAAGAATTTCCTCATTACTTTAGTTATTTGATGCTTTTCTGCAATTTTCTTATTAAAAATACCTGTGTTAGCACTGTAAGCATCTGAACTCTCTTTGTTAATTAGTTACATGTAAAAAAAGTCCTTATAAAAATTATTCTCCACAGTATTTCTTTCTTCACGTGTTCTATGAGATAAAGTAGCACTGTGGCATAGAAAAATGAATAAACCCCTTTTGTGGCTAAAAATATACATATGTTCTTCTTTTATTAGCTTTCACTTTATTCCTTCAACCTAAACCACAAGACATTTTGACTTATAATTGCATTTTTATTTTGACATGTTTGTTTTATGATATTTGTTTCTTAAATCTCTTTCAGAACCTTGCAGAGTTGATATACGCATCAACACCTGCTCAAAGTAACAAAAGTGCAATCCAGTGGAATTAAATGCAGTTGTGTTTTGATGCTAAAATAATCTTAAAAATACAGTTTCACCAAGTAACAGCGGTGAGAAAATCTCAGGAGGCTCAAGCAAAATCTGTTCAGTTCAAAGATGCATCCTAAAATTTTGACTGTTTTCTACTGAAAAGTATTCCCCTTTTCCCTCCCTCTCCATGCAAAAGTTGTTCATTTAGAACGGGCTGGTTTTACACCTCAAGGGGACAGAGAAGAGGGCTTCCTGAAGATGGAGAGAGGACTGCAGCACTTTTTCTCATAGTAAAGACTGTAAGGTACAAAGAGGATGACTTTGGTATGAATCATTTGTGGAGAATAATTGTGAGCATGTAGAAAGAACAAAAACTAGGACAGTGTGTTTTAATCAGGCATGCAGGAGTGACATTCCTAGTTCTAAGGAACCCCAGTTCTCACACAGAGGCTGGGATAGTGATTCGCTTCAGAAAAAGCAAAATACTTTCCTTCCTCCTCCCCATTCTACACAGTAACTCAAGAGCAATCAATTCCAAAGCAGGCTGAAGCCTGGGAAATTTAACAGCTCAGGCATAAATCTTCATTCCCAAACCCTTCTCACTTGCCATGACTACTATCAGTCATTCTTAATTATTAAGAAGAAAACAAACATTTCTCACTTCTTGCTGTGGGGGAAAAATACTTCCTGCGAGATGTACAGATGAGAACTTAGTTGGCAGATATTATTTCTCTCCAGAAATAACTTACTATACTAACAAATAAAGTGGGCCAGGTCCCTGTCTCCAGCTTTGAGGACAAGTGGCACAGTATGGAGGTTAGTGGTCTTGAGCCTACACTTGAGTGTATATCCTGGCTCCGTTTAGTTTATATGATGTAGCCTGGGAGACTCCAGAGGAACAGCAAAACTTCGAAGAATGTCACTAAGTTACTTAGTAATGACAGTGAAATATCTATGCCAACTTCCTATTTATTAGACATTTATTTTTTCATATGTAAGATACATGGTAGGTCAATTTACAACACAGTAAGACATATCCCAAGTTTTCCAGAAGTCTTCACTGAAACTTTTTATAGTTTAAAAAAAATTATGTTCAAAACAGAGAAAGAAAGATCTATCAAAAAAACAGTGGATGACCCCCTTTCAGAAAGGCAAATCTTGAGTTTTATTTTTGCAATACAATTTGCATCTACTCACTATTTCCCTAAACACCTCTTGAGATGTCTCTTCTTCCTTCATTAATGAGTGCACATCTATGCATATATTAGCTGTAAACTAAAAAAGAAAGGAAGACTGTTGGGAGAGGCACATATTTTCCACATCTGGATTTGATTCAAAGGAAGGGAGAAATCAAGAAAACAGGGATACAATAATGGCTTAAAGAACAGAGGGGGAAATACAATGGACATCTAGAAGAAAATACTAATTTTGATGCAAATAATCATCAGTTAGATGGCATAGTTCATGAATAGACTAATTAGGGAACTGGATCCAATCAGTAAGAAATACTTTTAAGGTTTGTTGCTCTGACTCCTTGCGTTCTTAAACTAAATGGAAAAGTTTGAAGTGCTGCAGGATATAGAATGAGCTATTGCAGGAAAGCAAAATACATTGAAACAGCAGTCAGGGCTGGAACACAGATACTGAAATGTATATGTTCTTTAGGAAAAACAAAAATAGACGGAAAAGGGTGTCTGATGACGTTATAGACTGTGAAGACATAAAAAGGGATATGATGGATAAAACACTCTGGTCGTGTCAAAATAATAGACACAGGGGAAAAAAAAAATGAAGTGTGTTGGAGCAGTCCTAGAAATTATGCATTAAAACTCCCAGATTATATCTGGACTTGGAGGGAATGGGCGGGGAGGCATTGATATTTAAGGAGGTAGAAGAGGTGAACTGACCCAGACAATAGTTCTTCTATTAGTTCAAGGTTTAAATACATACATATATTGCAGAAAAATGGGATGCAGTTCACAATGGGTTTATCAAAGGTAATTAAAGCCAAGCTAATTTCTTTGATAATATGGCTGATTTTAAGCAATGGAAATTACTGAATCATCTAACTGCACATCTGCATATATATGATAGGTTACCTTATGCATTAACAGCTGGAAAGGCAGGAATTAGTGAAAAGATTGTAAATTAGTTAAGGAAATACTAAAAGGGGTATAATGACAGACAGTATTGAAAGGGCATCTGCTGAACTGGAGGAAGGTTGGTAACGAAGCTCCTCAGAGATCAGTTTGCAAAACTCCCTTAAATTCATTACTGAATATGAATATGTCAGAAGAAGTAGGAACACACAGTGGAAACTTGCAGATTACACAAAATTAGGAGGCACCACCAGTAGAAAGAAAAATCAAAATATCATACAGGTAAAATATCATGTTCCACGTAAACACAGGTAATGAACAGAAAGTAGTAGTACAAAGTATGAGTTAACAGTGAAAAAAATTGCTACAAGTTGAAACTTAATCACAAAGAAAAGGGAAAGGAAAAAAACTGAAATGTATAAGCTGATTGGAAGATGGACTTTCACCAACTAATTTGATGTAAATATGGAAACAAACTATGAAGTTGTAAAATATAAATAGGCAAATTTTTTTTCCAGAAAGTATTAATGTCATTACACAGTGAAACCTCACCAGAACGGTAATTCTGATTTTCTTCAGGGAAGATTAATTTAAACTGGAAGAAGAACAGGGAAGGGCTACAGGTATGACACTGGGAATGAAGAGTGTACATTCACAGAGAATAAAAGACGTTGGCTTGCTCTAACCTGCCAAGACTGAATAGGAATATGATTCCTCTGTAAAAATATGATCAGCAAAGCATATATACTGCAGATGAACTATTTAAGTCAAAAAGACAACATTGGCACAAGAACAAATAAGTATAAAACAGCCATAAATAAATTTATGCTGCAAATTAGAAGATTTGTAGCTCCCAGGGCAGTAACATTATTGAACAGCCAACCAGAGTCCTGAAGGACAAAAATAATTAGCTCATGTTAAGACACAGCTTTATCATTTTATATTATAATACATAGTGACAGTAGGGGACTGGACTTCAAGATTCCCTAGGCCCTTTTGTATTTTATATACCCATCTCAGAAGGGTTACAGAGCTCTTCTTAGCCTGTGGAAAACTGGTGGGACTAGGCCAGTGATGAGAACATTAAAAGAAAGACAGGAAATAATAACTTGGCACAGAGCCACACTAAGGAATGAACTATTGCTTCCATACTGGGTTCAGCTCCTCTATATGCACCTCAGAGAATGGGCAAAGTCCATTTCTGCTTGTGCATGTCTATATGTGGGTATATTTCAAGATGATTTTGGGTAGCGAAAGGAGTAAATAGAAATAATACATTTCTGCTCGGTTCTTCAGCATAACTCACTTCCTTGTCCCCAGTTACCTAAAGGTTAAGCTCAGAACAGCATTGCAGAGCCCAGCATTCCTTCCACTCACATGGCAAAACCATGCCTCTTTAGATATGCACTGCCTGCTTCATTCCTATTTAAATACTAATGCACTTTTTTCTTTTTTTATATTTTTTTCTTTATTTATTTTAACTAATAATAATTCACTCATGCCCTCTGGTATTGGCACCTACTCTGCTGTGTGATAAAATTCTGTTGGGCTACGTGCAGAGACCTCCAAAATATCCATTTTGTAATATGTGTTTTTCTGTTGGGTGGTTTTTTTTGTTTGGTTGGTTTGTTTGGTTTTTTTTTAAATAGATATCTTCAGATACTACTTACAGATTGTGAAAAGTGGTTTTCCTTTTATGAACTTTAAGCATGTGGCAGTGATCAAATGGGTACAGCTGTCCTTTAAGGACATTGGCAATTATTGTCATCATACCTCCTGTTAGGCAGTTCAAATTGCTTAAAACTTTGATAATGATTACTTGACTGCATTTAAATGAAGGTCGTTTACCCTTCCATTCCCTACTTATATAGTGTCTTTCGTGCAACACGCCTCAAGGCCCTTTCCAAAGAACACTAATCAGTACACAAAATTATATTGAAGCAAATAACCTTGTCACAAATTCCATTACACAGTAAAAGCTAAATAAAAAATAATAGCTTTCCTGTCTATATTTAAAAATATATATCCACTTAGTGTCAAGCTTTTCAAGTAGAAGAGAATGCCACAGAAGAGCACAGATTGTACTGCACAGCAAGGAAATGAAAAGTAAACTATTGCTACGACACACTTAACCAATACTCGCCCTACCTTACCAATACAATGGGCAATTGCAAAAATCAATATTTTTAAAATGCTGGCTCATGTTAAACTCAAAAATTTTCAATGGGAATTTCAAAGGAACAGCTGAAGGCATGTCCAAGAGGGCCAACCAGCCAGTGGAACAGAAATCGCCTTGTCTTGCAATAATAACTGTTTTAAGGTTTGATTGAGGCAAGACTGGCATCAATCTGACATTTACTTAAAGGAGAACTGTAACCGTTTTGCTCAGCCTGCCAGTTCAAAACGGAGGAAGGATTTCTTCCCATAAATAAAGATAATTTCTTATCTATGTACACATACAACCTCCTACACTAGCTCAGACAAGTGAATGTACTTCCCTTGCTTGCAAGTCTAGACAGGAGAAAAGATGACTGATAATGTCACTCCCATTCCATAGTGGGCTTGTTGGCTTCTTACTGGTAACCCCGACACTGACTGTAAATACAGCAGTCTCCACAAAATCCAGCAGGCAATTTGAGTTGCTACAAATTGACGTAAGTAAAAATATCAAGTAAAAACAGCCTGGAAAATACCTTTCTTCCTAAGCAAACAAATGATTTGATCCACTTTAGTGGCAAAATCAGCCCTTCCCTTGTCACAAGTCTGGGACCATAACAGAAACTGCAGAAAAACTACGCATACAAGAAGCTAGAATGACAAAAATCCTAGTTTACTGATAGATATAGCATTGTATTTATAGCATTATCTGTGCTGCAGAATATCACACACACACACCACAAAAATCCAGTGATCGCTCTTGCGGATATGTTCTGTGGTAGTTTCTCATCTGAAAAAACAGAAACAAAATGAAACCAACTGCAATCCTTCTGAAGAGAGAAAACATCTAAAAAATCAGAGGACAAGAGCCACCCCATATCCCATATAATTTAACTCTTTTTTTGGCTGACAGAAATATAACAGGGAAGGGGAAGAGAAGAAAGATTAAATACAAGGGAGAGCAATAAAGAGGTCCAGGAATAAGAGAGACTCACTCAAAGCCCTCACCCAAGTATTTGCATTATTGCTGATTTTAGCTTGTGAAAAATGAAAAAGTTGAGGAAATAAAATACAAATTAAAGAAGAGAAACAGAATATTTGGAAAACTCATTTTAAAATTAGAGAGAAAACAACTGAAATACAAATAAATAAAACTCTCACTGCACAGTAATCCACAAGATGCCTGTGCTTAAAGTGATGAAACAGTCTTTGTTCAGAGAGTCCTGGCTGCCAACATTTATATAGAGTTTGGCATACTATACGGTTATCTTTTCACATACAAAAACAAACACAATTTTCTTTTGGAAGCTACAAACCTCTTCTGCAATTCCAGCTGAAATGATTTATTGGCCAATTGACACTTCTTGAATTAATTCTTCTTCAAGTATAACCTAGGAAATTCCATCTACTATCAGTTATGTCAAATTTGACAGCCTCAGGTGAAATTTCTCCTTTCTTAATTATTTTATTATCCCATTAATTCTCCCAATCCATTAGTTACACTCCCATGTACCCCTCTGAAGAATTTCTCTTCTTCCTTGATGTCTATACCTTTCAGGAACCTCAAATAAACAATGTCCTCCCTTGGCAATCTCTTCGCTATACTAAATATGTTTCACTACTGTCATTTCCCTTCAGAAAATAACTAGTGCTTATGCATCAGTTTTTCTCCACCTTTTCTTTAGTGACAATTCCAGAAGGAATAACCAAAGTGATCCTCTCAGAGCTACAGGTAGAGGTGTCTGATTTTCACTACTGTGTGGTATGATAGTTACGTACATGTGCTTCCCCATCCCCCGCCAAAAAAGTACTTTTGAAAATTGTACATTGCAAACTATATCTTAGCTGTTGCCTACCATTCCTCTATATGAGGTGACAATAAAAGGTGAAATGCACCATGTTGCAAACCTATTGATCAAAAAAGCAGTGTGTGTTTCGGTGGCCACGCTGAAGGGAAGGGCACAGTACAGATACCACCCTCAAAACTGCTGATCCCTGGTACAGGCTACCCAGGGAGGCTGGGGAATCTATTCCTGGAGACTGTCAAACCTCAACAGGACAAGGCCCCGACTAAACTGATCTAATTTTGAATTAGCCCTGCTCTGAGCAAAAGGTTGGGCTAGATGACCTCCAGAGGTCCCTTCCAACCCATCTTGCTCTCTCTGAATCACTTAAGAATTTTTGATCATTCCAGAAATATAGTGTAGTACCTCAAATCAGCTGTGTGCTGAATTCCCCATTAGATCTTGTGCTGTGCTATTATTTCCCTTACAGTCTGATACCAGATGCAAGAAGTACAAAGACTGGACCTCTTCTCCCAGCAGTATTGCCAGGAGATTTAGGAGATTATTCAGCTTCTCCTGGACTGTAGCCATTTTTGCAAATTGTGAGAACAGAGAAGATGGATGGATCACACTGGAACGGGGAGACAACCTCAAGGGAATATATAAGACAATCATCGGTACAGCGACCATATCACCTGCAATGGGGTAAAACACGGAACTATCCATTGTTTTGGATAATTCCAGAAGGATAACAGTCAGCAGAGCCAAGTATAGTGTCACCACCTTTGCCAGATGATCGCAGCTCTTTCTGGAATACAAGTTTCAGTTGTTTTTGAGAAGGGATTAGGTACGTATATATTGCTCCCTCCCAACTTTGAGGGCAAAAATGGAGCCTGCCTTGTCTCAGAGAGTCGATACATTACCTAGAAATACTGCTGTCAATCTAGTGGAGATTAGAAGTGGCTGAATTTTCACTACTTTGTCTAAATTTTCTCAAGAATACCCTTATTTCTGCAGACTGAATTGGAAGATCATAGACTTCATCTTCTTCAAGACCTTCTTGTCCTTTTGCTATTCAGTTATGGCAAATCATCAAACCACTGTAATACTGTTTCCCTGACACAAGGATCAACTCAGCACTTTTGGGGACAGTCTCTGCTCACAGCAGTATAGAGATTATTTTAGACACAACTGGAAATGGCAGAGTCCCTTTGGGGTTGGCTTTCGCTAGCCTAGTATCTAGTACAGAATAAATATGCTAAGAGCTCCAAGTCAAGTATAGTATGCACCAATAAAAAGGAAAAGAATAAGAAATAAAACTATTAATGGCAGTACAATAAAAATAAAAATAAAAAACCCACTCAAAAATAAGTAGCAAATCAATTAAGCACAAAACTTGAGAGAACAAAGAGGTGCTCAAGGCTACCAAGTGCCTAATTCTAAAGAGTTCATCCTTCAAGATATTGAGCCTCACAGCACTGAGTTGGCAAAATAAGTATATAAATCACTGCAAAACCTTGTGTGTTTTCCAGCAGGAACGTGCCTACCCTAAAGTCAAATTGGAATTTCTTGAATTGGTGTTTAGCAATCAAGACAGCAGCTTGCCAAACTGGCTCTTCTAAAATGCTTTTCCTTAAAGAAGATTCACATTGGTAAAGTCTTCCACAATTACATTTCCTCTGGAACTAATTAAAGGATAACACTTTTCATAATCATGTTTTAAAAAGCCGATTTTCAAACGTTGTAGAGATACAATTAATTTTTAGAACTTCAGGCTAGGCTGACAGAATAATATAACATTGGAAAGTATTTGCAACACAAGTTGAAAATATACCAAAAAATGAGCAGATTATAGGCTCTCAAAAGGAGGCCAATATTTTGATTTCTTCAATCATTATTTAAAATTTTTGAATATGTCTAGACAATGAATTCAGTTTTAAAATCAAAATTATTTAGAAAGGAAACATTGTAATATGTCATTCAACTCTTAAAGCTTATCCACTCAGGAGGAAAAAAAATGTTAATGTAAAGTTTTATGGTTGAGGATGCAGTGATTATTTTGATTATCTGACAATCACAGGTTTTGATTATTTGATAATGACAGAAGCAGGCAGGTTTATTTTTCACTTTGCTACAAATCTAATATATATTATTGCCTCTGCTACAAAAGCTCAGAGAGCCTGACTAAAGATTGCACATAATTCCCATAGTATCATCTTCATTGTTATATGTCAACCACCATGCCTTTCAGCTCCTATCATATGATAGATACTCTGTCTTAAAGGTGGTCACCGTGACGCAGCCACTTCTAGAGTAGAGTGACATGTGCTATTAACACATGGCAGATTATGATCCCTGTGCAGAAGAATGCTGTCTATCTGAAAGTACTACTGAAGAAATACAGGTGATCTTCGGTAAAAGACAAACATGGCACCTTCATGACAGAAAAAACAAACCATGCAACTCAAAACTATAAATATTTAAGACCATAACTACTTACAATCTACTATGATACTACTTGTTCAAAAGCTTGTATATCCAGTAGCAAGGTAACCTTACTACACTGTCTGGAGAATTGGTTTAAGATATCTCAGTGGGACTTAGAGCATCCAGACATAAACCGGCTGAACTGTTAACCTGAAAGAAACCATTCAGTATTGCCCTAGAATTAATTAGTTCCACTTTAACATGGAAAAGGGTTTCAGTGGGAAAAGTGCCAGAACGAGAGCCATCAAAACAGACCTCTGGTAATCACCAGAGAGCAGGAGTATTAATCTATCTGATTAATCTGTTGAGCTGTAATAGTTCCTCAAGGGCAGTGTGATGAGTTGGTAAGTGAACCTGGTGTCATTCTTCTGTCCCCTGCTTCAGAAGGATATAGGTCTGTACAAGAAAGCTTGCTGGCAACAGCAGTGCTTCCTATTTGCCCTGATAGGAACGGGTTGAAAGCAGATGGATACTTCTCCAGACCCACTAGATGATACCTTTGCTGAAAATTTTGCAATGCTTTCAACAGAACCATAATGTCTTTGGCAACATTAAATAGGGATTGAAGCACTTGAGAGGAATAGTTAGCAATGATACAATACTAGACCTATCATGGAACCCAATCCTGATATAAGAATAAAATATATTCTGGTAATAAGGTCTGTCAGAAGAAGCCTCCCTGCCAGGGAAGCAGCAGAGCTTTTTGACAACCAAAGGAGAAAAGCTACAGAGTAAATATGATCATAACTCACCGTACAGCTACTGTCAGCCTTTTGCCACATTAAAGCAGGTGTGCTACATTAGTATACCTTAACATTTTTGGCTTCTGCTGGGTATCTGAATGTTGAGAGCCACTAGGTCTGGGGAGGGAATGAGATTTCACTGTATTTCAGAGAAGATTCCCCGCCCCCCTCTTTCAAAGAGGATAAACATGTTTATCTCATCTTCTGGTCCCTAAGAGAAAACTTATTGAAGCTATCTAAAACTGAGGTGCTGGAGAAAGCATGATGGCAGAGACAGCGTTATCTGCCAACCTCCAGTAAGGATTTTGGTGACGGAGCAGAAATGTTTCTGGTATCAGTAAACTCCTACAAGCATTTGGACTGACACCCATGGGTAAAAACTAAGACAAATGCCAGTTATTGCCAAGGACAATCTGCAATTAAGAATTTCACAGACAAAATATGAGACAAAGGGAATAGACAGTAAATCATTATCAAACAAACTGAAATAGAGAAACTGGAACAAAATTTTAACATATCAAATTATTCCAAGAAAAGACAAAATGAACCCAGTGACTTAAAGTTCAGAAAAGCTGATGATGCTGAATCATCATAAGCCATAATGTCATCTGTCCAGATTCCTGATGTAGGAAATGCTCGCACAATTTCTGTCACCTTTTAAAAAAGACAGCATTTCCTACTAAACTAAACAGAAACCTATCCTATCTTAATCAGCTAGTCTCCACTTGGCGGCTGCATATGTGTAGAATATTTCTAAAAGGGAACCGGGTCACCAAAAGAAGCATCTATTGAGCATCTTTTCTTTTACTCATTGACTTCCTATTTTTCCTCTGTGCATTACACACTTTTCCTCTCCTCTCTTGGGCACCTCGGCTCTGGAATCACACTGGGAGTCAATCATTTTGCAGCCTCTGACCCAGAGTATTGATTCAATGCTGTGAAAGATGCCATTCAGTTATAATCAGTAACTAAACCATAAAACTATATTATTACTTACTTTCATTCATTCACTCCAGTAATATGACTAAACACCTTTAACTTCTTTCACCAGCTCTCTACAGTAGCCACGTCATGCCAGCAAGACAAAAAGTAAAGAAAAAACAAAAGATAAAGTCCATGGAGCATGATCAGATCATGCTTTACAACGTGTTCCCCTCTGCAAAGTAATAGTAGGCAGCACTTTAATATCCTTCTTTGAAAGACAAATTTAGTTTCTTTACCTATAATTTTCAAATGGACACATGCCATTCTCTTAACCTTTCATAATAGACTTGTTTCCTACTCTTTCTGGTGTCTGTATACAGAATCCCATGAAATATCCCATTAGTCCCACTGCTGAATTCTGGTTTCACCTGATGTCACCTTTCATTACTGCAGGCAATTTAAAGCTCAGGCATTCTGCCATAGCTGAGGAGACATAAAAGACTAAAAATTACTTTAGAAAAATTATTTCTTAGAAAAAGTCTAGGAAGAATTTTTAAGTCTCCTCTCTCCATTATTTTTTTCCCCCCATCAGCAATTATTCCAAAACCTGACGTGTTTTCCCATTTGTTTAGCCTTGCATTAGTCATAAAAAATATTATTTTCTTAACTTTACAAGCCTATAAGGCATAAAGAATCTTTTAGATGAACACAAGGTGAATTTTGATGGAGCCAATCGCCAAGCTTGGAAATGCTGAAAGTACAGGTAAAGAAATCAGTTCTGTCTTCTCTTGCATGGATACCCCATGGTCTTGTTAACCCAATACAGACGGGAAAAGTAAAAACAGTAACAAGTATTTCCAACAAAGAGAAGAGGGAAAGGAATCATCATCAGAGAGAGAACATTTAATAAAATACTTTAAACAGAAATTACTTTAGTTACAGGAGACCAATAAAGATGGAAAAACAAGCAATCCAAATAGCATGTTGATGGATCTCAAAGCTTTTCTCTTGCAGAGCCTAGTAAAAGAATGCACTGAGAACTACTTTACTTTATACCGTTCAATCATTCCATGTTTCTATCTCTATGATGAAAGGATGTACCTGATGGAAGAAGTCCCAAGTCCAAGAGTCTTTACTGGACAATCTGTACACCTGAATTATGAATTACTCTACCAATGAACCAACAAGTTTCAAAGGCTTGCCTTTTTGTGGAGGCTCAGCACAAGATACTGAAGAGGCCAGAAAGTACTGCCTGAAACAGTTATCATCCCAACTGCAAAGGATAATGAAAAGAAAATCTTCTTTTGGTATAAAGAGCAAAAATAATATTATAAAGATATGCCTTGAAATACAAGCCAGACATTTCACATGAAGTGGTTCCTGTCTATTGTTAACTTCTAATGAAGAAGATCTAGGACAACTTCTTCTTCCTCCCTTTTATAATTCTATTAAACATATCAAATTCAAATCATGAGAATCTCATATGTATTAGAACAGGAACAGTAGCTTCTAAGTTGGGAGAAGTAACTCTGAAGGAGGAAAAAACATAAGTTCCCTTACCCCAAGATGAATCCTTTAGTCTCTCTTCCTCAATTCCATCCTTCTTAAGATGAAGCTTGGAAGAAGAATCCATAGTTAGATGGATACAACAAGTTACTCCCACCCATTAAAACATATCTTTCAGCAAAAGAGAATTCAAGGGAAGAGTGAAAATGGTTTGAGGTTGAGCTGAAAGTTAGTTTTATAGCAGCCTGTCAAGAAGTCAAATCCAAACAACCTCTTCTCTCTTGCCTTTATCAGAACATAATCTGAGGAATGTTGTAGATCAGAGCCTCAAACAAAGGAATTTTGAGCCCTTGATATGCCTAAACGACTTGTCTTATCTAACTGAGAAGCAGTGGGATAAATCTTTTGTAGTAACTCGTACTCTTTGCCTAAGTATTTGTAAAGTGGTCATATTCAAATATGGATAACCCATTTAAACAACAAGTTCTTTCAGATCCTTAGGGTTGGATGAAAGTTTAGAATGACAGTATCTAGCTAATATCTACAGCGAAATGATGTGGAAGGGCTGTGGGGAACTGAGGTTTACAGCAGGAAAGATTTGGGGCTTGGACACTGTATTATGCCAAGTCCCACATGTGAGTCATTTCATTCTTTCCTCTGGACGACTGATTAATCCCATTCCACTACAGCAGCAGCAAGTTGTAAGACACTTTATTAGTGCACCAAGCTGTTCTCAGTGCTATTGCCAAACAAAGTAAGAATATTTTCTCTGATGTGAAGAAAAGTTACATTCCTTCCTCCTTAAATTACCATCAGTGTTGAAAAACTACTTAGGTGAATGGCTAGACATCACTAAAATCTTGTTACACAACATATCAGAAATCTCATTCAGATCAAGCGACAGAGATATGGAGATCAGCAGAGGCAGAAAATAAGGGAAAAGAAAAAAGAAAAAGGAAGAGAAATACATGAATAAAGCACTTTCATGAATGCTTTCTTGCTTGTCAGCAGAGCCTTAAGCATGTCGAGGGTATTTGATGTGTCCCATCAGGTAGAGATGATAATTAAGAGAAAGGGTATGTGAAGAAATATGTATGAAAGATATTTTGTGTCCATTGTTAGGAGGGCTGGAAGTGCTATGACACAGGCACTGGACAAATGACTTAGTCTCAGAATTTCTCCACTCAGAATCTGTGATGGCAACAGATCTGCCTTTCAACAACCATTTCATTTTCTTGGTTACTGCCCAAAATGTTTTCCAATCTAAGCCGTGTTTTATAACAAATCTATAAAGTTTCAGAGTGCTACAGAAAGCATTACAGAGATGCAAATTGTACTACTGGTTAATGCAGTTTCTATAAGTAGCATTGTAATAAATAATTGAAATAATATGTACTGCTGATTCACAGTGAAGGGAAAAAGCCCTATTGCACCTGGCTGACAGAACTACAGATACTGCTGAAGACAGGAACATTACACTTTACTGCTGAGACGTACAATGCCTTCAGCTGAAGACCAAATCCTAGCTGGCTAGAAAAGAATTACAGCTCAGTTGTTTCTGAGAATCCATGATAATGTACTGTAATCCAACAAATAATATTTAAACAAATGTTGTTCAAAAGCACTAGCTTCTCTGAAGATCCATAATATACTAGCTTCTCTGAAGATCCATAATATACTAAGTTGTTGTCCTTCCCTATTTATGTGCCACAGGTATTGTAACAGCTCTTGTACTTCACAGCATACTGGAAGTTCATGCCATAGACGTTTTCCCCAAAGGTCTCAACAGTATGAACTGTAGCTCTTCCATAGCAGTCCCAAAAATTACTGCTCATTTGCCAAGGCCCTGTTGACAATCCTCCACTCCAGGAACTCTTTCAAACTGTTTTGTGCTTTCTGGACAACATTTGTTAATTATGGGGAAAAAAAAGATGTTTTATTTTACCTGTACTATTGTTGCAGAAACAGCTATCTTAGTCAGTTACCACACTGGACTTCCTGAAAACAGACCAAAAAAACCCAAACGACTCTGTCTCCTCTGCTCTCCGCAAACATACACACACACAAAACTGTTTGGTTGCAGTAAATAATTAAGAGGTGAATTACATATTTTTAACAGACTATTTTCTAATAATATAATTGTTAAAATAGTGGGGGGTGGGGGAACCCACTCTCCAAATTCAATGGAATAACAATCTTTCCCTTGGACCCTGAGCTTATCCCTTCAAGTTACAAAAACAAAAAACCCAGAGAACTGGCAAACAAATTTATCACCTTATTGTTGGCATCAAAACAGAGGAACTTTTAATCTGTTTCAGCTGAAATCATATGATCCAGTAGCCTGGGGGAAGGGATATTAATAGCAGTCAGGGCAAAGAGGAGAAGAGAGCAACTTTCCTCAGCCCAGAGCTAGGCAGCAGGTTCTCTGCAGCTCTTCTCCACCATCCACCCGAGTGCACGGGGCCAGCGGGGTGGGAAGCCCAGCAGCAGCAGGCTCGCAGAGGTAGCGTTGGGCATCAGGGCTCGGTGGTTTCTGACAGCCCACCCCAACTACAGCTACGGACTCACACCACGGCCCTCCTGACGCCAGCCGACCCCACTTTTGATCATAGTGCATTAGAAGAGCTTTTAGGCTACTTCTGCAACAGACTGTGTGCTATTGTACTCAAGATTGGAAAAGACGACGGAGACAGCACTGAAAAAAGTAAATTGGCTATGAGCAAGTCCCTATCTCCTATTTGGTATCGATAAGATACTCCTTTAATGAAGGGCAGGAGAGAAGAAAAAAACCAAAACAACCAAGAAAGATAGAGAAATGGCTTTCATCAACAGAAATGCATACATCAGCCAACAAGCTGAATAATCACAAAACAGGGAAAAACCCTGATCCAAGCATTAATAATTCAATTAGTATTCATTGAAATAACATTGATTTTAATTAATCTATTTCACATCACTGTTCATATCCTATGTGCTTTCTATTATAGCTTAAAAATCATTAGTGTATGAGCCTGCTAAGTACTCATATCTTTAAAAATAACAAAAAGGAGACACAAACTTGCCAAATAAATATTTTAAAGCCTCAAATAGTCAATAAAGAAAACCGAAATGTAATTGCTTGTCACTGTGCATTACTGATATGGAATACACTAGTATGTTGCCAGCTGTATTATACACATAATTTGATTCATTGGAACTTCAGTATATTAAAATATTGGTAAAAACTGCATCAGCCACCAAAGTATATACTTACCAGTTTGTATTTGCACAATACAATACCTGGCACTGTTTGGTGACTGACTGAAGAAGAACACTTTTCGTTTATTCTACTGCTCTGCTCTGAGCTCATCCAAAATACACAGGAACAAAAAAATGTACATGTTTCTGTCTGAAGTAGGCCCAGCAGATCGATAGAGAATATCTATGTCCATCACAGAGCTTTGCTGGAGATGATGCGGAACAAGACGCATTTCTAAAGGAAACTCCAAGAGCCACTGTAATTCCTAACGCTCTGAGCACCACAGCCAGCCAGAGCCAGCACGCAAGAACTGCGCTTCTCTACTTTAGGACATAATTTCTCTTTATCGTGTTGGGTAATGTTGACACTCTGGCCTTGGCCCTTCAGCAGGGTACTTTACCAGTGGGTCCCTACCAAGATGGATAAAAGATAAAGAAGAGAGATGCATAGGCAAATGCAATTTGATAGAGAGCAGCAAGACCAGTCTGAGCTGCCTGGTATACTAAAATGATTTTATAAAGAGATAAAAATAAATATGCCTCTTTTTACATTCTCCTGTCATTATCCTTTATGTCATAGTGATACAGTGAATTCACAATTATTGTTACTATCTATTTTATTTTATTTTATTTATTTATTTTTACAATATATTGAGGAAATTTCTGACTTTGGATGCAGTCTGATGTTCTTCTATCTAGCTGGGTAACTACAAATCAGAGATATGACAGTCCAAGCACTTGGTTTTTAAACAAGGTTTTTTGCTTGCTATAGGTCTCTAATTAAGCTCAGTCAATTTTTATTAGTTTCCACAGGCTCAGATTTCATTGCAAGGCAATCAAAATACTTTAAATCTTTTCACTGTCAGTCATCTGTCTTTGCCCAAGAGAGCCTTTCACATCACAGCTTTTACCTTATTCTCCAACAATGCTCATACTTGTTCTCTTAATTGATATTTGTTTACACTAACGATTTCTGCTATGTGTGAAATACTTTCACGTGTAAAATAAACTGTAAGTAGCATTTCTCCATCTCCACCCTAAACTCATTATCTAAATGCTACAGGTTACTCCATGTTTCTATATACACAAAAGACAGAAGTGCTGATTTTCTTATTTAGTAACAGTTGTGGTCACCTTAGGTGTGCCAGCAGTTCAGCAAGGGGCACAGCCTGCCACTGCACATTATCACAGGATAATAGGACAGAAGAATTTACATTCCAGATACCTTTCCAAAAAATACCATAATTGGCTTATCAACAGTACTCAACCAAGCGCAATATAAAGCTCAGGCACAAGCTTATTTCATATATGCATACCTATCTAAATATATACTTGTATAGATAGCTATCTATATCTTTTTTTCCACATCATATGCAATATTGAAATATGTTATCTTGTCCAATGGCATTACACACCTTGCACCAGCCTGCAGTATGTACGTACAATAAACACTATCACTTAAACCACAGAAATCTTTGCATATCACATCTGTAAACAACCTCAACGCACTTCAGTTTCCACAGAAGTATGTATTTGTTAAAGCTTTTTTACCTGAAAAAAGAAAAACACTAATAGCACCATGGGAGTTTCAAGAAAGGCAGGCAAATTATGATCACATTTACCATCTAATTTGCTCTCTGAGGCTTGTTCAAACAGTGCAAACATTGTGCTCCTCTTCTTCATTTGTTCTGACAAGCAGTATGACAACTAATCACCATCAAGAGCTTTCCCACTCTCCAGGCCCCTGTTTTCTGTTTATCCAATTTGATGCCTTCCAGCCAAGGAAACTGTTAGCCTTCCCTGCCACCCCAACTGAGAAGGGCGGCTCTCCAAGGCTGGATTTCAACTAGAAGTCTTGTAGGGTGTGAATCCACAGTGCTAAGCAGGAATACAATGAGCCCTTTCTGCTGTGTGGTGTGCGATAGCACTGGCAGTGGGTTCTGTATAGGGTGACAAAAACTCTCGAGGGAGGCAAAGAAGGTCGGAGACTGACACAGAGAAAGGAGTCCAAGGAAAGGAGAGCCATTCGCTACCCTCTTCCTTCATTTTCCCCAAAAGACAGATCTCTGTTCTACCAAAGCATTGCCATGCAAGTCCTAAAATGTGCAAAAATAAGGGGGGGAGGGGGGGGGGGAAGGAAAAAAAAAAAGAAAGCTTGGTGAATATGGGAAAGTTACTTCAAGGATGTCTGTCCTTTGATAGATCTTCTCTCCAAAACTATTGCACTGATTGGCCTTGATAAGACTCAGCCACACAATCAAATTATCTTGGCTTAACGAGTTAAGCCAGTGTCATTGTCCACAGGTCCCCTCTTCACCCAGAGCCTAAGCAAGACAACACAAACTGAAATGAAAAAGGACTAAGCCATATTACCTTACATGCCCACTGGGCTAAAATAGTACACAGTAGATACCATTCCTTAGCAGATGCATAGGCCATAAAGATTTCAGATGGGCCACTTGTTATAAACCTAAAAGGGAAAATGATGTTGAAATTTTGATATTTAATAACGTAAAAAGTATGTACACACATGCAAATAAGGACTCACTACAATTCAACCTTACTGAACAGAGGTCATATCAAAACTGGGCAATGTGTTAAGCAACATATATGGCATAAACAATCACCAAACTTTTCATTGCTTTAGCTGTCCGATACTGTATTATTTCTGATAGCGCGAAGGAAATAATGTCAACAGGCAGCTGGCTAACTCCAGATTCCTGAATTTTAAGAGGTCTTGATCTTCACGTTGACCAAACCCATACCAAAAATTCTTCCTTTTTCTTTATAAGCATTTGAAAAATGCAGCTAGGCTTTAATTGACAGAAGGTACACACTCTCTTACCATTACTTCTGTCCCTTTGCCTGCAGGTAGAAGCCCATAACCCCAGCCAATGTCACCAGTGTCACTAACCAGCACCACTGCATTGGATTTACCTATACAAAATACTGACATTAGGAAGCTGCCTGGCTCAAACTCTACGCTACTTTTTGAAAGGTTATTAAATATTTTCCTGGATCTTGCGATCCTGCTGCTCACACACATAATTAAACAGTCTGTACTAGAATACATTTTGAGTCAGGTGATTGTTTATGAAATATTGTGAAAACTTGTCCTAATAAAGAGTGCGTGTGTGTGTGTGGGCGTTTCATTTTTTTGTTGGTTTTTTTTTTCCCCCACAAACGTTCTCCAAGTCTTTTCACACCCTCTCTAACATCAGGAGGGCTTTTTCTTTCTAAAAGTTCACTCTCTTTTTTAATCCCTACTCAGGAGAAGACATAGAAATAAAGTACGACAAATGCAAATATTGTTAGAACTTCATACTTGGCAAAGGGATAAAACAGGCCATGTATAACTTATACCACTTCTTATGAAAGTACTATTTGAAACAGAGCGGAATTTTGCAAACTAAAGACTGCAAAGGTTTCAGTGAAAGGAGACATAATAAAATTCTTTAGATAGAGGTTGGTATTTTCTTGGGAGGGACAAAGGGGTGAAAAAAGTCATTCCCCTTGCTCCTGCTGCTTCCAAGAGTACTTGTAGTTTCCTTTTCTTGAAAAAGATTTAGGGGGCAGGAACATCAAGGCTGTTGTCTCTGCTGCATGTTACATGAGGGCCTTCAGTTTGTTCTCTATTACAATGATAAATATCTTCATGGCAGTGAGAGGTTCCCCCACATCACTCTGCCATCCATGCATCACACCAGTCTATGGACCAAAGAGGTGGATTTTACTGATTTAATGATAGATCTGGTAGCCTAATGGATTTTAGATTAGACCAGTCCACTCTCATGTCAGTATATAATCTTCATAAGTGTCTGAGCCTGAAGATGTTCAGTGGTAGAGCTGAACTACTTTTTCCAAATGCTTCATATGTTATTTCTATAGGCTATGATACTTAAATGGTCCATATCAAATTCACAGATGTCTTTTCCTTTAGCCATTACTGCTGTTTTCTAGTGGTTGGCTCATCTGTGATTTTAATTTGTAAAGATCAATTAAGCCACTATCCCTAAAGTCACAGGACACTGCAGAGCCGCAAAAGATGAGCTAATGGATTTTTTTCATCTTGTCTGCTTCACAGCATTAACTTAGAGGATCTTAAATTCTGAGATTTTAGATCAGAGATGGATGTTTGCAGAAAGAAGCCCAAGCCCAAAAGTAACTTTCTTTAACAATTAGTATCCTGTGCAACTTCAATGATGTCAACAGAATCAAGGGGGAGGTAAATCAGTGTGTGGTTTTGGCAGCTTTCCCTTTTCTGCCAATTAGAACAATCAGACTCTAAATTTCACATTGAGCTAAAAGAAATTAGCAGCGTTATCTTGGTCAAATGTTAAAGTAAATAGCACTTGAAGCGTTAATCATAATTGCAGTTTTTCAAGTTATTCAAATCGCATTCCCATTGGCTCATTTCCCCATGCTTACCACGGTGAACGTATTTTGATGAGCAGCATTAAGACTGCTTTGTCTGTGCCAAAGGAGAGAGCTGGGTCTCAGCCGCCAAAGCAACAGGCTGCCAAAACAGCTGGACTCATCTTCCCCAGAGAAGCCTTCTGCTGCTTGTGGGAGGCACTTGGGTACAGAGGAGCGGAGCAGGTGGGATGACATGGTAAGAAGACAACTGGTTTCAGACATCCTTCTCCAAGTGGCGGGGAGAAGAGGGCAGGGTGCAGCGACAGGTGAAAGGTAGACTCAGGCTCCCAAGGAAGGAAACACATCCGAACCCTTTGCTGATTCTTAAATGGCTCGTAGGGAGTAAGTTTTAAAAAGTGTTATAGCAGCAAAGAGGCTCTTTTTAAGGAAACAAGGGCTTTCTTGATGGGGAGGCAGGCTGTGCTTTAGCAACTGTACTGTAATTGATTTCTAACTATAGCCACTATGTTATAAACGAGCACAGACTGCAGGATTTTTCAAGTTATTTAACGCTTGCTGAAGATGTCAGGATAGGTAAATTCAATTGAAAATGTAAGCAATATATTTTGAAATGTAATAATTGCAGCTTAAAATAGTTTGAGATGCTCTTTCAATACTGTAGATGTGTAGAAGATACCAGCAAACATTTTCTTGTCTTTCCACTCCTTCTAGCTCTGCATGCTCCTCTCTGAGGCCAGCTCAGACTCAGTGCAGGTGTTTCCAGCAAATGCTCTTCTGTGCTGCATGGGATTTGCATGCGAACTGCCTCGTGAGAAGTGGAAAGCCAGAGACACCATGGCACTACATGGGAAAGGAAGCACCACTGAGCAGCCACAGACCACTGAGAGCAGTTGTTTAATAGGAGTTAAACTCAGAGTCCACTGAAGTCAGTGGGAATTTTGTTACCAACACTGACAGGACTTGGATTTTCTCTAAAATATTGTCAAATAAGCAAAGCCAACCAACTTCAAAAAGCCTCATCCTTATGCTTCAGATGCAATAATCCTAGGTGGTGCTTGAAATCATTTTAGATCACCATTTCAGGTGGAAGTCTTTTCAACTTGGTTTTCACTTTAAGGGCAGGTTTCCTTATGAAACAAGAGCAGTATTCTCTTGCATTTGAACTTTGCATGAAAATCCATATTTCCAACACACCATAGTAAGTTTTTTACGGCTCAGTAGGTTACCAGGAATTAAACAGCCCACACCCTTGCAGTGACTTACACACCATGAATAAGGACATGTAAGAATAGACTGAAGTAGAAAGGAGTCACACAGTAAGAGGACTAGGAAATGCAAATATTTCACCTTGTCTTACTATCACCAGCTAGTTTTCAGAGGAACCACCAGCTACACAAATACAAAGTAAAGTACAAATACTAATCATTCTTATCTTTTGTCTGTACTCTACATGCCTGAGTTAACTATTTAAACAAACATTAACAAGCGAGCTAAAGTAAAATGACATCTCATTTTTTGATCTTCCAAAATGCTACATGAACATCCTATACGGTGGGCCAGTCAGAAGAAGCCACATCGAGTAAAATAAGAAGGATTTACTTCCCGTTCAGCTACTTGCACAGCATATCTCTAAAGCAAAAACAAGATCCTCGAGTCTTGCTGAAGAGAGAAAAGCATATTTCTGTCTTTAAAACAGGCACTACTATACATCCACTATCAAGCCACATAGATTGCCAATATAGTCAGTGCAATAACAGCACGTCAAACCAAAGCACCCTGGACGCAGGGCCACCAGCCCTGCTCGTAGGTATCCTACTGCGTGCACATGCTGGTCCAGGGTATTGTGCACCAGCCTGGCCAGTCCAAAGCACACTTATCACAGTATCATCATTCTTCCATTTTAAGTTAAAAAGCCAACTAAATCTATATTGCACAAAAAAAGCCCTCCGTAGTGGATTTTTTCCAAGTTCAATAAGAAAGGTATTGTATCCAGTGGCAGTAGCTAGGCAGTCTTTATTGGGCTCATAAAAGATTATGATTTTGCCCCATTCTCTATATAAGTGAATTTCTTAAAATATCATTTTTAAAATGACACTTCTTCTTCTCATGATAGTGTTTCTTTAATATATTAACTTTCCCACATCCCATACTTTGATGGTTCGGCAATTTTCTAGTTCATTTTAAATCAGTTTTTGACAAAACAATACCAACAGTTCAGTAAGTGTCCCAGCTGAATTTTACAATTTACGTTTCTTTTTGAAATACCCTCTTACTGAATAGCTTTAGCAACTAATAAAATTCTTCAATTTTAAAGCCAAAAGAATCACATTAAGCACTAAATTCATGGGGAAGGGAGAGGACTAGTGATACTGAATGTTGATAGTAGATTTTGGTTTTAACACTAGAAAAGCTTTTTTAAAATCAGTAATACATTGTAATTTACAGGTTTCATGCATACCCTACTGTATGGATTTTTAGTTATATTTTTGACGCTTTGACATACACAGATGTGTACACATACATGCATACATGTATATATGTGCATACATGTATGTAAATATGCAAGTGTATATATATGTATGTATATACAGATACATATAC
Source organism: Gymnogyps californianus (assembly GCF_018139145.2). Lineage (NCBI taxonomy): Eukaryota > Metazoa > Chordata > Aves > Accipitriformes > Cathartidae > Gymnogyps > Gymnogyps californianus. The sequence continues at coordinate 24,323,378 of NC_059477.1, read as the reverse complement.
ACAGACACATACATACATGCATATAAGCCATTGCTGTTAATTTTCTCTGTTCTGGTTAAACAATAATGAACAAAAAACATAGCGGAAAGTCACCACTATGAAATAAAATTTATTCTTATGTGCTAGATAAGATGCAATAACTAAGCCGAGTAGAACCCTGGTGAAGACATATAAACGTTGTTTACATATATCACGTGTGTTAACAGTGAAGTGAACCACTAATAGCATAGCTCCTAATCTGTGATTTATGATAACTTCGCATCAGTAACACCATGATAACTAACTTTTATAAATTATGAACTCCTGTTGCATTCTCACTTTGGAAAAAATATACAGCCTCATCTAAAACTAGGGACATGAGCAGAGCTGCAGATCCAACTGTTTCAAAAATTTACCACACTCAACTCCTAGTATCTGCCCATCCATCGGAGACAACGTTTCCCACCTGAGATAGGAGCAATTTAGTCTGCTTCAGTACAAAGCAAAACACCTCAGGTTAAAATTTCCTTTGCTTCAGCTGTGGTACTTTTCTTCAACTTCCAATTGAGAGAAATAACTAATGGTTGAGGGCAGGACCTTCCTAGATGGCTCCAACTTGATCCACAGAGGCAACTGGACTTTTGCAAGAAAAAAAAGCTGCATTTTTAAATCAAGCTCTGTAAACCTTTCAACTAATGTGCTTTAATTCTAGTACGGACAAAGAATGTTTGAACTCTATAGCTCTAACATCTAATATTAAATACATCTTTTCTACAGTCCATATGAGGTTTTTTCCTCTAAACATAGGCTAAGTATTTTTTCTTAAATATTTGTATTAAAGAGCGAGGTCAGCTCCCGAATTCCTAAAAAAGGGCACCACAAAAAGCCACCTAAAAATGACACCAAGGACTTGTTAGACATAAGGTTTGAGAGGGGAGGACAGTTATGTTTAAGTTTACCTCAGTCTCTTCCATGGGTAGTATTTTGGTGAATGGAAATAACAGCTACAGAGTTTTTGTTATTTCACTACCATTTATAAGATGTTGTGGTTGTACAAACTACACAAATATATGAATATGTATTTTCATAAATGATACATATCACAGAGTCTTAAGTTTATTTTATTTCATGAACAGGAATGTTTGTCCCTTAAATCCCCATTGTCCCAAAGACAACTATATTAATAATTTCCTTTTGGTAACTGTCCTGGTAAATATTCAGTTACAATTTCTATTTCTTCTAAAAAGGAGAAAATGCCTGGCTACAGAATAACAAAAATGTTTCCAATTTCTGTCATCATTTGAAGCAATCGGTACAAAAGCGAGAAAACTCAAGAACTAAAACTAATCCTGTGAGGAGTCTCCCTTAGTGGGGCTCATTTTAGAACTGGCTGCCTTTGCACTTGGATGTATAAATGCTAATTATCAAGGTCATCACAGATTTGTGTGGTATTTTAGGTTTTCTTTCTGCCTTTCCATTAACCTGAGAAATAAAAGTGTTCTTGCCAAAAATATTATTCTAAAATTCTAGTATTACTTAGAACTATACTAGAGAGCTGCCTAGACTTACTCTCTTCAACAGTCTCCTCTCTCTTAATTTTCACAGGTTACAGGAATCAACTCCTACAACTACTGCATTGTGAGATTAAGCTGCTGTCCCTCCATAAGTAATATGTCCCTCCATTGTGACATATAATTTCTAAAGCATTAGTATCTTCTTTGGGAAACCCCCATACTCATTTTCCTATTCACTACGGTATTTGCAAAAAAATTAAAGTAATTCTCAGGCCATAACTGGGAGCCTTAAAAAAAAAAAAAAAAGAGATCTCAGCCTGTTTGCAGTGAAGTAGATTCAGAGGAGTGACTCACATGGGCAACCTTGATATATAACCCTTTTTCCTGCTATTTATTAGTGATGGATGTCCCATTCCAAACCACTTTCTTCGCTGGGCCAAGAGAACTCTGGCCATTTGTGCACCATGCAAAGCCTCCCAATTCACTTCAGGCTGGGAAGGAAAATGGGTATCAGAAGAATTGTGATTAGGGCAGAGGGGAAGTCTTTTGAGAAAAACCTGCTAAAAACCATCTCTGAAGTAATTTGTATTAAATCTAGCATGTGCACTTTAGGATTTGTAACTGAAACAATTAAAAACATATATACAAGAAGGATTCTCTAGTATTACAACAGCTAATTTAATTCATATCTGACATTTTGCAGATGATTTCTCCATAAACTGAGGGATTTTGATTAACAAAGTATCAGCAACATAACCTCAGTACTCAGGATCCACTTTAACGCTTTGTTTCCAGATCAGCTGAGGAAAGATCTTGTACCTAGTCACACAAGCACTGATGTTGGGACCATACTAAGTAACAGCAGGATTGTACAGAATAATATTCAACACGCTTGGACCTAGACCCTGGCATCCTTCATGCCCACATTTCGCCAGGTAATTCTGGCTTAAGGTCTACAGAATCAGCAACAGCTGAGTGATCTAATTAAAGCAAAGACCTTTGCATGAAGCTAAGCCAGCAAAATAACTTTTGCTGCTACTGTGGGGGCTACCATTAGGGAAAGACAGAAACTAATGGAAACTTTCCCTCGTGTGCCAAGATTGCCACTGGACTACTGAGACAATGATAATAGGCTTACAAGAGGTGATAAGACTACAGACACATGGTGATACCACAACATTCACCTTTGTGCTGTCCTTCCTTGTGTCTTTAATATGTCCCTTCAAACAGGTTATCTGCAGGAGTGCTGAGGAGCTTTCATTTTGGAGAAAGATACAGAATAAAGTGGAGATCTCATGTGCATGTCAGGTGATGAAGTCTCACTGCACACTTTGTCATACAGGACTGAGAGGAAGGTAAATTAAACACCCCCCAAAAATAAATAGAGCAAATATGGTGCCCAACCAACTTTTAGTTCCCAAAATAGTGAATAAGAGAGTGAAATTCTTTATCTGCAGGACAAAAGTGCCAGCAAAAGAGAAAGGTAGTCAGGTGCTTTAGATAACAACTGTCTCTGAGGCACAGGACACACATATCAGCTTTCAATAAATTCAGTTGAAGGTGGCTATGAAGTTATTCCAGAATTTGAAGAATGCTGTTCTCTAAATTCATGTGATAAAGGAAAACAAGTGACATAACTGTTCAAACCGAAACCAAAGAGAAGTGGATTTAGAACTGATCTTGGATTGAAAGAGGCAACCATGCAGTTTAGTGAACATTATTGAAGGCAAGAATTGTATGATGGCAAGAATGGATACTTACAGAAGCCAATAGCCTTTCAATATTAGAAAGAATTCAAAATATTACAAGAAATGTTACAAGAAGCATTGGCCAGAACAATATACAGATTTCAAGCTGGAATTTAACAAAAACACCTCTTGGAGTTGCACCTGCTTTGACAACTACCTTGTGGAAATACACAGGTTAACATACAGGGAAAAAAAGGCAAGAATTGCTTCATTTTGCAGACAATCAGCAAGAATCCACAGAGCGTGTATGGTAGGGACAGAGAAATGACAGTAGTGCCACTAGCAAAGAAGAATTATTCACAGAAGCAGCGAACACCTTTGTAAAAGAATAATTTTTTTTTTTTTTGGCACTTTCTTCAAGCAGACAACTTTGATGATGTAAAAGATACAAAGACTTCTACTTGGGTAATACCATTTTGAACTGGAGTGGGGTGAAAAGCAAGAAAGCATTGCCAGAAAGTTCTGAGTAAGAACCAAAGTTTTCAAAGGCTAAAGCTAAGCAAACATGTACGTTCTAGAGAGTGGAAGCAACAAATATAGGCAAGAATTTAACTGAAAAAGCTGATTTCATGGTGAGGCTATCATTGACCGGCTCTACCAGACAAACAAAAGGTATAATGACGCTTTGGAATGACCTTTGGAATGAGGAACATATGTAAAGAACTTTACGTCTAAACTAGTTGCTGATTTACACCTGAGCAAAGTGTTTCTAATGAAAATCTTCGAAAAGTCAATCAATGTTTCATCTCTTTGTTAGGATTTGCATCAGAAACCCTTTATATTTTCTACAGGTGTGTGAGTGAGAATATTACAGGCATAATGATCCTACAATGATATCATTTAAACATACAAATATCCTGAGCACTAATAAAGCTAAAAAGTACCCATTGAATAAGTCTTTAAGACATTTTGGTATTGAGAGGAACCCACCACTGACTAAAAAGAGTCTTAAGCTATCTCTGTCCTTTGCTAAAAATGCTCAGCAAACTTTCCTTCCTTCCCAGGTAGATACAGGTTTTTTTCTTTTTCAGCAATCAGTGGAAGATCTGCAAGCTGAGGTCAAAGCTTGAAAACTTCAGCAGTTGTAGACACTCTCTAGAACACTGGACAAACATTAATTGCTAAAGCTTTTGTCCAGAATGAAACAAACTTACTGGAGTACCCACTCCCTATATCACCAAGGAGTGAATTTTCAGTGCAATATGGGACTATGTTTAAATATACAGGAATTTCTGAGGTATTTCAGAATGCACATTTAAGTATATATGAAAATTATTCATGGGCTGAAAAAATATCTAAGATAAGGGCCAGAAATACCCTGAACTGGCCTAAAATGAAAGGCCAGAAATGGAATCTTCAGAGTTGTCCCGTATGCCAAAAACCACAATGAATAAGTCAACACAGGCAGTACAAAATATTGACACTGCAGCTCTAAGTAGGATAGATTTGTTTACGTTGCTTGGAAAAAAAATACACTTCTTTTAGATTAATACTCTCATTTTGCTGAGACAGCAGCTCCTAATAAAATGACAGCTAAGCTGGTGATGGTGTATATGCAGTATTTGTACTAGATACAGCACAGCTGACAGTAATATCTGATAAAGGACAACTTATTAAGCAAAAGTATAAGTTGTTCTAAGTAATGGAGTGATCTAAAAGTTTTATCCTCAAGTCTAATGGATTTAATGGACAATAATAATGCAGATACTGAAAAAGGTGCTTAGTTAGATTCCAATCCACGTTATAACACAGCAGTATCACCACTTTCTTTAATCAATGTGGGCAAATGGTGGTAATTTTTAAAGTGCTAACACAGAACATACATAGAAAGAAAACAATAGATAATGTATATATGATATTAATAACATTTGGGGTTCCTTCCCATTGCCACTGCATATAGTGTTATCTGTGTGTTCACAGTGGGAAACATTAGATGCAAGCCTTAAAGGATGCAAGTGATCATCCTGTGATTGCTGGGTACTATAACATGGGAGGAAAAGGGCACCCTATTTCAGTTTCAGAAAGGAAGATGATAAGAGGCATCGAATTTACCTTTTTGCCTAAAGGAACCTTGGGCAAGTAACAATAATGCAATATTTAGACAACTGAACATCAAAACACAATCCAGCCAGACAGAATGGGCTTTGTGGCTTTGATTAATACTGGATTCCACTTCTTAAGTCTAAGTGACAGTGCAAAACATCTCAAAGTCTAACTGGATTAAGTAATAAAATTCACTATTAGGCTGGTTGCGTATAATTTGAAATTGTGTTGAATGCTAACTTGCTTTTTTAGGAGTACTGTTACAGAACCTTGGAAAGAAATGGCATTGTGGACTAAATGGCCAAGTTTCTAAATCCCATACAAAAGAACCAGATGGAGCATTATAAAGCTTTTCCACTTCAAGAAGAAACTGTCAAATAAAGCGTATTTTTTGCAAGCATCCTAAGAAACGGAGTGATCGGTGACAAACTCATTTCCCAGACGGCTGTGCACTCTTCAGCCATGGTCAAGGATGTGGCATTGGACTCTGTCTTCTGTCAGGGGAAGAACACTCCTAAAATAATAATTTACACTAATTCAGAAATGAAATGCAGGGTTTATTACTTGAGAGCCTGGCAGCTGAACAGCAATATGCAAGATCTACCCTGTGAACAGTATGTACTGTAGGCAGAATTGTTAGAATGAAGGAAGACTAAAGATGAAGCCAAGACTCCTGGTGAGATCTATCAGATGCTTATTAGCACAAGAGATTTCAAAAGATACATGACAGAAGGGATAAAACAACAGAAAATAATCTAGGATAGTGTACAGTCAAGGAGGAGACAGAAATATCGGTGCTATGTGTGAATTTAAGCTAAACATTTGTAAATGTAGTTCTGCAGAACAACTGATTTAAAAAGAAGACAAAATTACTGACCTACTTCATGGCTCTTCGTGTTCTGACTACCTCATACAAGCTTTAAGGCTAACCGTTCATCTTCATCCTCATTCATTCAAAATCATCATCCAGCTCTACTGAAAGCCTCCCTTTCTCCTCATTGGCCAAGAAACCTGCAAGGAGGTTATTAATGTAATGCAATGTGGAAAAGCAGTTGAATGAAAGTGTCATGACACTCCAAGTATGGTGGAAACTTCTTCCAAGAATCTCTGTATCAAGTCACCTTCGATGTTTATAGTAGGCTTGCAGCTCCATCCCCCCAGTTAGCAAACTTCTGTGCATATCTACTGAAGAGAAAAGAAAGAAAAGTATCTTTGCCTCAGGATAAATGAAAAGGGATTTCAATTATGTCTGTTCCTGACAATGTCTAGTATGATAGGAACTTGCTGAAGACCAAGTTCCTGGCAAGATACAAGGGGAGAGAGACCTTTGAGCATAACTATAATTTTTTTAGGATGTTAATTAAAATCCATATTGATCCACAGAGGAAAGTATACAATAGAAAATTGGTATATACTACGTCTGGTGCTGGAAAGTCATTCATAAGAGTACTCAGGCTCCACAGGAAACACAGTGATATCACTGACACAATAAAGGGCCCTAAAACTAAATAAGGTACATGGCCATCACAGTACTATGCTCACTTGAAAGACAAGGTGGGGAACTATGATTGATTCTATTCTAACTCAACGGCATAAAGCAGAGAGTAGATAAAACATGGGACATGAACTACATGTTTATAAAGACTTTAAAGGAGAAATGACTTAAGCAAAATCCTTTAAGGGAATATTCAATAGCGGCAATATGCCAACAACTTTGTCTAAAACCTCCTGCACAAAATTGTCAGAATCAGACATATTTGCCATTTGCTTTTTTTTTTTTTTACATCATATATCACTGCAAATATTGATGTATTTCAATAATGCACTATGAACTATTTTAATCTCTGCTGGAGGTTATATGGTAAGTACCTTTTTTTAAAACAAAACAAAACAGAACCCCTCCCAATATTTAAACAAGAAGATGGCAAATTTCTTTGTCACAGGGATACAGACTTTTGCATGAATGTAAAGATTTTTCTCAGCTTTTTAACTAGCTAATCTTCAAATAACTACTAGTTAACCCCACATAGAATGCACAGAATTTGCATAATTTGCCTTTCTTTGAATAGCTGGAAAAGACAGGAGGTTTTAGAGTAATTTTGTTAGGGGATGCTCTTAAATAACCATGACTATATACAGTAAAGATTCAAAATGTATAGTAGAAACTGCAAGGTCCAAATTGTTAATCCAACAAATGGATGACCAGGAAATGCAGCATGTATTTACAGTGTTGATTAGGGCAAGAGAATTGAGAACATCCTAAAACACATGGAGCCCAACAATGCAATATACCCAACCAATATTTATTGCTGCCTCTGTAGAAGCAATTTCCATTTTGATGCGTTCTCTCACACATGATGTTCTGAAACAGTTAAGTAACATGAAAAATACAGGTTCAAGATTATATCTGTCACAGATGAAAATACAGCATTTATGCAGCATTACATAATAAAGCCACTGGTTTATGGACCCAAGGTCCTCTTGGGACTGCCACAAATCTACATATTGTCATACAGTGATAGATTTTTACATTTATATATGTGAATTAAAAAGAACCCACATTAATAACCAAAACAAAAAAACACAGTTACTGAGTCTAAAGGGTTGAGGAAATTTAGCAGTGTCATTTGGTTGTGGTAAAGGTCACTATTAGTTCACAAAATCTGTCTGGAAAGCCACCTATCTTAGCCAACATTTTATAAAGAAATCGAGGAGTCTGTTAAAACCACCTAATGCCAGGGGGGATGCCAACACTGAGGGCAGATCTGCATTTGTTCTCTACTTAAAAGACAGCAGAACTGCGGGAAGGGAAGAGACTGTTGACGGTTCTTTACAGACTTATTTTAGAAACTAGGAGTGAATTAACTCTATCAAACTGTTTATCTGGCCAGTACGTCTAGCAAGTAATTTCTAAAATTCTACTATGCTCATATAGGTGAACTTATTAACACTAATTTTTGCCAAATAAAATATCAATTTTGTGGAGATAATCTATGCTAAGCATGGAGCTCCATAAACTTATGGAACGCAACAATTTTAGGGACGAGATTATATAACATGCTATCTGCAATAACAGATGACTAGACTGATGATCTTAAAGGTGTCTTCCACCCTTGTTTTCCGAAACTATGACATATAAATTAGATACCGGGTTTCACTAGCAGCTTAATCCAGTTTTGGACATGAATATTCAGAGTTGAAACATGAATACATCCTCTCACTACATCATCCAGACTTTTTCATGATTATTTCAGCTCATGGATAAGTCCTGCACACCACCATAGCCATACCTCTCCCTCTTATGCTTTACTCTAATGGCACAATTAGTCCAATAAAGGATTAGACATTGAAATTTCTAATGTTCAGAAGTTTAACTAGAGTTCTTCTATCCTTAAGTATCAGAGAATGCAAAAAATACATCATCCTCGAATGTTTTAGTAGTAAGCATTATGTATCTTCTACCATATATAAAAATTAGCATGCAGGGATATTGTTACAAAAAGCTGTATCTAACACAATATTCTGACATCTCTAAATAAATCTGTAGACATATAACATAAAAAAATATAAATGTACACATAGCTATCCACATCTGTATATATTGCCACATGATTTTGGAATAGTACATTTAATAAATGCAGTATATAAAAAATGGAGGCAAAGGCCCCATAATTTACTAATAGTATGCACTTTTTTAGAACACTTTATAAGATCTTGATTTAACCTACCTGACATCCCTATAGAGCTGGAAAGTATAGACTAATTTTTAAGCCATAGAAAGTGAGGTAAACAAAAAAAAATTACAAAGAAGCACAAAATCCTAGGCCTCCCAGTTTTGAATAGTGAACTCTAACCCACTGAAAAGCTACTAGCCTTATTTTGGGGTATTATCTTCAGTTCTTGAGGACTTTTTCATGGAAATCTCTCCATCCCCCCACCCCAAGAGAAAAACAATATATTCAATCTGAGGAAGCCACCTGTGCTTTTTAATAGCCTTGCCTGACAAAGAATAGGTCTTGTAATAGATGAGATACATAAATGGAAAACTATTCAACATTTGAGAAAGGTGACTAAATTCACTAGTCTAGTGTCAATTTTTAATTCCTAGGTTTGTTTTCTGAGGTTTTTTTAAAGGCCATTCATGAAATATTAGAGATGCCTGTCTTATATTAATGTTATGTCCTCTGACATCCACTCAGTGAAAGATAAAAAGATGGCATTAAGTTTTAGCAGTGAAGTGAAATGTTGCATGGTGCAAGGTGACCCAGTCTCATTTAACAGATTACCAAAATATTATCAAATAAAACCTATGATCTTTACACTGGCAAAAACAGTGCAGCAAGAGGACAAATATAATTTTAAAAACTTAAAAGACCAATTGAAATGAATCACGTATATTTGTAACATGTAAGTGAGTCCTCTGCAGCTATCCAGTCCTTATAAGAGCATCCATATTGAGAGCAAATTTTAGTACAGGCAGGTTCAGCTTTCCCTACAATTTTATACTGCCACTATATCTAACCCAAAACAAATGTCCCAAACTCAATTAAGCTGTTTGATTACAATAAAAATAGTCCTTGCTTTTCATCTTAGTCTCAGTATCTACTGGCTGATAACTCATAGTTCACAGGGAATGCATTGTCTAACTGCATTAACCCACAGCTGGGGAAAAAAAAAAAGAAAAGAAAACTCATACCAGTCTGATGATGTGTGTGCAATTCAATTATACCAAGATAAACTGCCTTGGGTTAAGATTACCAAAAGGAAACTTTAGGAAGCACAGATTTTGTAAAACAGATCTAGACTTAATTGATACAGTTCTTCTCATGCAGCTTGTTTTTGATTGTTACTACGATTTTCATATACTTTTCTCTAAAGTGTTTTCTGATAGCTACTGACAAACTTGAGATATTTTTCATGATGGACTTTGGCTGTAATCCACTATGGCAATTCCTCTGTTTCTAAACCCTCACATTTAGTCCTTCAAATCCATTCACTGAGAGCTGCCTCACCTGCCACTCTGATTGCAATGCCTCCCAGACCCTCATCAGCTCACCTCATCTATCCACTGTCACACAAACTTGGGCTCGATTTGTTGAAATGGAGGAAACTTCTACTGGGGTCGAACGATGTAATTTGGGGCTGAAACTAAGTGAAGCTTGCTGGTTTGGATAGAGCGTTAGCTGAAATTCTGTCAAACAAATCCTGAAAAAAAACCAAAACAAAACTATGAATTCATGCCTGTATTTTGCACAGAACAACTCCTTTCAAAATAATTTCTAAGTGTTTTAAATTAATCACAGTGGGCCTGGAAAAGTGCAAGCAAGATTAAATGAAAAATTTCTTTTCTTTATTTTTAATTTTTAAATACCCTTTGGCAAAGAAGATAAGGCAATAGCTAAACGTCCCACAGAGTTACTCCCTTGCTTGCATATTTATTGTTTACACAGTTATTCCCTAACAGCGAAACTCTCCTTTAGCACATAGGTTTACACTATTACCAGGACAGACATTGAATCTAGAAGAGTTAAGTTCCTTCTTCATCTCTGTTTGCAAAAAGTACAAGAAAGTCAAGAAAACAAAACCCATTGAAAGCAATCAAATTTAAAAAATCTTTCTTTTGAAAAAATTAAAACTGCCAAATAAATGTAGCAAAATGCAATGAATGTTTGTTACTTTGTTTTACAATGCCAGTTCTGTAGCAACTGTAGTGATGCTTGCCTTTGCTGCTGCAACCCAATCTTTAGATCTCATGAAATGATGGTGCAGTACAGAACATGAGTATTACAGCAATGCTTGGGAAAGGAGTTCAGGAATGTAAGATGTTTGCAGCATCGCTGTTTTATTTCTGGGATTTTACTCAATAGAAACAGTCAAATTAAGGCAGTACAAAACTGAAAAATTTAGTTTTGCCCTGTATTTACAGATGTATAAAAGAAGAAGAAAGGATGAAATGCCAAATGTACTTTTACTTCTACTACATAACATTATGTAGACGATACGGGGCAACGTACTTTGTGTAGACAATTTAGCCCATGTGATTCATGGGCCGATTCTGATCTGGGTACATCAGAAGAGCCCTGTAACCCAGTATTTCACTTCAGTGCCCCAAAAGGTATCAGCTAGCAATGGATCTACCCCAGCCAACGGTTCTACTTTAATGTAGTAACTGGTAAAGCGCTGGCACCATTTAAATGAACGTTCTTCATCTACCAGACATAAGGCACAGGGAGAGAGAGTTAGTGAGGGGGGAGGTGACGGAAGCTGCAGAGTTAAGACACACACAAACATCCGTAACTTCAAAAATGTACTATTAATACATCGGGAGATCTCATTGAATGCAGTTTCTTACCCACTCTGCCCAGATTCGTGCCACTAAACACAAGGCTTAAGAGCCTGAAAAAAAAAATCCAACCATGTGACAGTAAAAAAAACCCTCTGTATAATAAAATGGCAATAAAATTCCCTTACCAATTATTCTATATGCTCTCAAAATAGGAATAGTGTCTCTTATGCCCTAATTTTATCATTTCCTTTGCCCCACGTTAAAACACCAGTGTAATTATCCTTTATAAAGGTTGACTGAGGTCCCTGTGAAAAATCTGCTCAGGGTGATTATCTAGTTGGCTTTTTTATTTGTGAAATTTAGGCAAGAGTGTTTCAAGCTGTTTGTCAAAATAACTGCTTGATCTGCTTTAGTATTTTTGTAATTGTTAAAAAAATAGCATTTTCTAATAAACAGAGGGAGAGTAAGGTTAAATACTCTAATTACCAACTTGTAAGAAGAGTTGAACATGAAAGTTGTGCAAAGGGGTTCCTAATTTGATGTATTTGGAGCCAATTCTCAGGATTTAATGATTCCAGTGTACCTGGAAACGTAAGGCACAACAACATGATATTAGGGAATACTCTCTGACATTTCCATAACGCATTTAAGCGCTACTGAAAATGTTTTGTTTGTCATTAGTAGTTTTATATGTAAGATTATTATTTCACATTCTGATGACTTTCAAAGCACTGGACTTCACATGTGACACAAATACTTTCATTTTAAGAAGAGAGATTTCAAATAACTTGATGTATTTACCTAAAGGAAGGTTTGCAGTGCTGAAAACTTGTCTGCTTTTTCCTAACTACATGACCTGGTCTAATAAGTTTAAAAAAAAGAGAGGTTTTTCCCTAAAAAGCCTTCTGAAAGTACTCAAAGTACTCTACACCAGAGATGTTAAAAAGGAATTATTAACTTGGCTAGACTCCATCTAGGGAAGCATCTCACTTAAAAAAAGTTGAAACTTACTTATGTACTTAATTAAAACCATACCTAAATATGGTTTTCCTGAATGAGGCTTTTAGTGTATAAGCAACACAAAGATTGCTACTGAAAAGCTATCCTGCAAACGATGCAAAAGCAACTTAAATGATGCAAAAGCAACATAAACTCATGGTAGTTTCCCCCAGTCATACATTTTTTCCAGTTCTCTCTCCAACTACTATTGACTTAGCAGAGGCACAACTCTTACAAACATAATAAAACTTCATTTGCCGCCCCTCTGCCTCCAGAAGTTGACTGCAACCACCACCACCATTACACAGTAAAAGGCATAGAGGAGTCTGATGACAGAGTGAGGACGATGCAGAGGTGAACCTCCAGAAGGTGCAGACAACCACAGCGTCCCACAGCCACTCTCCTGCAGCTCCAGAAACGTAACCCCAGGATCTGGCTCCCTGTCAAGCACTTCATGAGCAGGCCCACAGGGCCTTTCAGACCAAGGACAACCATTGCAAAACCTTTGCCTACATTCCTCAGCCCTTCCTAACTGTCATTAAATATTGCTAGGATACAGCAGCTCGCTCTCCTTCCACCACACCAGTTGTAATTTGTAAGCCTGTCAAAAAAAAAAAAAAAAAAAAAAAAAATTTTCAGATAATAAAGTCTACCATTCTCTTATTTCTGTCTTAAATACCATATTTCATTCTAGCAGAACTTTTTTGGAGGTACCACAAGTAAGACTCTTCCCACTGACTGATTCCATGAAGATTGTGTCTTGGAAGGTTCTACTTTTATAATTATTTCCTTTTAAAAACTTTCTAATTCAGTACCCGCAGCAGCATATGTATTCCTATGAAAAACTCTACATAAATTTACTAGAAATTACAATTTTAAGACATTTCCAATCTATGAAATTTGACAGGGGAAAAATATTACTTCTTTAGAAGTTGATAGAGTGATTAAAAAAACTACAGAAGGATTATCACTGCCTATTAAGTGTGATAGTTTGAGCAATTTCTATGGAATTCTTTCTTATTTTATTCCTATTAGATTCATTAGCATATTTCCAGCTAATAACTAACAATTGTCCGCTATATAAAAAAGCCTCCCTAAATCTGCTTCAATGGCTAGACATGGCAATCAGTTAAAACTTTCTCATTTCTCATTCAATAGCTTTACACAGCGCAAACAGAGTTACATCCCTTTGGAAACTAAACACCCTGCCGAGCATTGCAGCCCAGTCCCGCAGTGCCTATGGCGGTGTGGGCGCATGCTCCTTCTGCCGCAATGCCTGCAGCTCCTGCGTAGCTCCGCACTTGTGGGATCTCACACTGTTCTCTACCATCCGCTACTGACCTCTGCCAAGAGACAGATAGTTAAACAGGTCTTCAATCTAAGCTCGCATGTTTCTTGTTATGGTCATCATGCTTGCAAATGTATTTTTTTATTTCAGATATATGTTCCTACCTCACTTCGGTCCTCCAGATACCAGATTCCTGGTCAGTGTACCCACTGTTTAGGTACACGAAATGGCTGATGTGCCTCAACTGCCGAATGCTTTAGTGAGCAGTTTACCACAGCTGCTTTGTGGCAGCTGCAATGCTATGCAAGAACTCAGATAACTTATTTAGACCAAGCTTATGTCCCTCCAGGACAGCAAATTACCTTTTTTGTGTTTATTTTGTATTCTTTTAACAGAAGACAAACAATTTTTCCACATTAACAACTGGTTTGCAGTATTGTGGTCCCTTTCTAGTTAGTATACCGTTACTTTAACATCCTCCATTTTGTCTGAAGATCATGCAAAGGCTTTCTTGCTGCACAGTAACAATCAATGTTCTCTCCTACTGAGAAGGACACAAGCTTGGTTTAGTTGTATATTATTTTTTTCCTCTAATTTTCATTTCTGTGAATACTGCCATAACACATAAGTTACTCTTAATGTTCTTCTAAGTGTTGTTAAATGCTACACAAAGTTTACATGGCAAGCCTGTAACTCTTAATGCATCAGATTTTCTACTTTAGTGGTTGTTCATCTGGTATGATTTCTTAATGGATTCTTTTTAAAAGAACTAGATTGTAATTAATTGCAGCCCATGATTATGTACATGAAAAGGATTGGTTTGAACCTTTACCCTAGGCATACACCAAGGTGAAAGAAAAGATACAGGTTATGGCTTAATAGTTTTACTTAGATAAATGGTGACATTTCTTAATAGAACCAAACAATTCTATATTTTGTTCATCTAAGTCTTTCTTCTTTTTTTTTTTTTTAACTGTCAAGCAGGTATCAGAATTGAGATGTACTCACTTCACTCAATGGAAATATGTCTGCACTCAGCATCTTCCTTTGTATGGAATAGGTTTGTACATCGAAAAATTCGACAGGCTGTAATTGTTAAAGAGCATTCAAATATTTATTTAGATTGGGTATCAACCTTTATCATAACTCTCTTTTTTTTCTTCCAGTCACTAACCTTCACCTCCTCAGAACAGGCTAAAATGTCATGTAGTTAGTCTGTCCACAGGAGACTTCTCCAGAACATAAAAAACAAACCCAAAACTCACCCTGCTGCTGTTTATTTAGTTCTGTTTGTATGGAGGGGGGGAGGCTCTACAGAGCATTTTCACGCATATGCTCCTATAAAAAGTGTTCTCTATGGGTTAGTGAGCAATTTTAAGCTAGTAGCTAGTTTTTTAAATCTCTGAGAATAAAGAACCAGCATATTTAAAGACAGAGAACTTGAGCTCTAATTTTTCAGAGTTCTGTCATGTATTCACAGGAGGGCTGTTTTGAACTTGTCAAACTAAGTCTTGGAACAAGGGACTTGGAAAACAATGGGTTCTTTTTATCATCACATTGATTTTTGCGGTCCAGGTTTTTCAGCCGTGATGATCTGCAGTCCTATGGACAGATTTCCAACAGATTCTACCAGAGGATATGAAAATGCTTTGGAAGCCTAGATCCAGTTTGAAAAAGAAAGCTGGTGTTATTGTCATCAATCTGCTACTGACTGAACTGAAAACAATTTCAAATACACTAATAAATCCTTTCTTTTTTGGCCCCACTACCTTTCCAAAATTTAACCCTTTTACAAGTTAACCTTGGAGCTTCAGTAATCCCATCTGACTACCACAAGAGTCACTGTCTGCTAGATCACAGTGCTTCTCAAGCAACTTTTCTCAGCCTCTATTTTGCCACCTGCAAAATAGGTCAACACTTTTGGAAATGTGTTTATGAATGCCTAAATTTGAATGACTGACATTTTGATATTGCCTTGTGTCTATCAGCTATATTATGAAAAGAACACAGTTTTATAGGAAGTTCCAACTACAGCACAGCCTGAGGTGTAATTTCTATAGTTTAATCAGTGAATCACTTACTTAGCATCGCAAGGTTCCCATTTCCTTGCTCAGTATGCTGAAATTTTTAATCTCTCCAGAATCATTCAGCTACACTTACTTCATCATAGTAGGAATATTTAAAAATAGCTAGGCTTGCTGTGTCTATTTATCAGAACCTGAAATACTCAGACAATTGAAGTTTCAATTTATTGCTGTGCTGGTCCTGTTTTAAGAGTAAAACTGAAAGGCATATGGTTGATAAAACAACCTGTAACTGCTTTGAACATTATCTCAGAGCCTGTGAACATACATCAGCATGTTCATTCCCATCTAGCAGGAGATATTCATCCTTAACAGAAGCAGATCATGAGCAAATGCCAAAAAAACCAGAGTGGAAGTCAGATTTCCGGTTTATTATTTAAAATGTGCACTCTGCAACTGTCAAATTAAAGGAAAGCTTTACGAGCATCCGGAGAGAAAGGAACAGGGGTTCAGCTGCAACTGTGCCAGCCCCACACGGCACCATTTGCAATATGGTCCTGTGCTACCCATGCAGCGCTCCATTTGTAGAGCTGGACGCAAACCAACTCCTGTGGCTTAGGCTGGAGGATGGGATGGAATGAATCCCAGCTCCCCCCAAAACCTGCATGCAGCCCCCAGAGCCAGCAGCCAGTGCCCAAGAGAACAGGAGGCAGCGAGGGAGCCCAAGGGCTGCTCTGCCAAGAAGTGCCCCTAAGGAAATTTTGGCTTGCCTAGACAGGTGGGGGGTTCACCGCCAGGCTAGAGGGAAAGCACCTTGGCACCTTTCATGGCTGGGCAAGCTCTCGCAGCCGTGGTTTTCAAACGAGGTTGTAATAAAAGTCAAGAGAACTGTTTCTCCCGGCTTCATCTCTGTTGCCTTTAACTGCATCCTCTTCACATGTGCTCTTACAGAGAAGTGGGGCATCCAGTAGAGAGAGACCCAAATCTCAGCTAGGGACCTTGCATGCTATAACTATACAAAGCATAGGTGAACGTAAAATTTGCATTCAGAAACAATAACAAAAAAGCAAAGTAAAACACCTGATCCACATTGACATCAAAACTGAAGTGAATTCACAGGAAATAACTCACACAACTGTCAGCAATCTTCACTGGAAATATGAGAGCTGACACCCTTGCTATTATATAGTGAGTAATCACTGTAGTAAATA
This sequence comes from Gymnogyps californianus, assembly GCF_018139145.2. NCBI lineage: Eukaryota > Metazoa > Chordata > Aves > Accipitriformes > Cathartidae > Gymnogyps > Gymnogyps californianus. The sequence goes on along the minus strand of NC_059477.1, from coordinate 24,306,286 downwards.
ATAAAAAACAGTATTTGTAAGTTTATTTGAAAGTGGTGCTGAAGTATGAAGAACAAAGCCAGAACCAAGTATTCCAGACCCAAAACCTAGCTCTGACATGGAAATCTTCAGCTCACTTAGAATATTTGCTCAAAACGTATGCCATTAACTTTGCTGAAAAAGGCTCTCCCACTCAAATACATAGGTCTGCCTACAGGTTTAGAGCTAAGCACATGCTCACTTATCAGTGGGATTGAGGCTTTAATCCTTCCTCTCGAGGCCTCAGTAATAAAGTGGGGATAACCACGCTTACCTACTTTGTAGGGTGTTGTCAAAATTAATGCTCATGGAGCCGTCAGTAGGGGAAAATCATTATGGCTCCCATCCTGCAATTGCTAATGCATGGGCTGCCTGCTGCACGCACACGGAGCCTGGCAAAAGCTAATTGAGTCCTCTGAAGGTGCAGCATTTTGGCCAGGCCCTATCAATAAACTGTTAAGAGTTTAAAAAACAAAACAAAACCGCACTATATTAAATGTGAACACAGCACAATTTTCAAATGATCCTGCAGACCAGAGCCTCTGGGGCTAAGCGTGGCGCAGGAAAAGCATTCATAACAGAATACGGGGAGATAGATATATAGAGAGATATATACACAGGGATATAAAAACACAGCTATTAAGCCAGCTATTCAGTATAACTCTGTGGGCACACGCTCCCAAACACACACAGGCAAACACACACCTAAGTGCATCCAGCACCTGAGCTACAATAAATCGATGACTGTATGTATGTAAATGGATGAAAATATAGACACGCAACTGATGCACATTACATCTTCTATCTTTCCCTAAACTTAACTCTCATCTGGAAGAGAAGGCTGGAAAAAAATTATACTTGATGGTTCACTCTGAAGAATGTAAATGAAATTAAGAAAAGATCTGAGCCAAACTGGCTTGCTCATCAATATATCCCACAAAACCAATTTAACTGACGTCAAATTCAAATAATTCACCTGACGTCATGCTGGAGAACCCAACCATGAACATCTCACAAATTATTATTTTGATCCAATTGTTAGAACAGAATTACAGCAAAAACTGCACTTTCCACAGCTATTAAAGCAGTGACCCTGGCAGAGCATGCTTTTGTGCTGAACTTTTTATATCACCAAGCCTATTAATCAGGTGGCAGTTCACACTGATGCGCTTTATATAGTTGACCCTGGTCAGTGCTTTAATTACTTGGTATTAAATGGTAATTAAGACTTTTCACATTCAGGTTTAATCCAAAAAAATTAAGTGTAAAATCCAGTAATTTAATAAAGAGTTGTGTTCTTTACTGTGCTTCAGCCTGGACACTGAGGATGCAGCAATTTACTATTGACAAGCACTAAAGGAGCAGGTCATTTCACAAGTATAGTGTGGACAAAGGTGAACCGGGCAACTGATGAAATCTGTGGCCAAGGCGAAATAGCAATCTCTGAGCCAAATGGTAATAAAGTTACTGAAATGAAGCAGTGTAGCTTCTGAAGTGAACTGTCATAAGGAGGATACAGGCTTCAGGATGGCTCGGCTGAAGTAATTAAAACATTATTCCCTGAGAGCCAATCAAGGTGGTTAGCCCTACCTCTGATTTTGTATGCTACACCTGAAAAGCAAAAATACTTGCGTAAAACAGCAAGAAACACCAGCAGTTGTAGCTAACGGTCTATGAAACAGCATCCACCTCTCAGAAAGTATTTACTAAATTTGCAATAAGCGAGGCAAAATAAGAGTCATGCTTTAACGTTCTTTCCCATATTATCGAATTGTATCTCTATATTTTCTACAACATGCAAGAATCAAGTAGAAACACAGTCAAATGTCACTGTCCAAAATTCCCTGCTAAATCAAAGACAATTACTTCCCTCAATAGCTATTAAAGGCAGATAGTTTAATCATTGGGGAGGCAATCTAGTGTATAGGACACTGCAATAGGAGTCCAGAGATGTAGGCTTAACTCGTGGCTCTGCTACTGACCTGCTATATGACCTTGGGCAAGTCTCTTCACATTTCAGCACCTCTTTGTGTCCCTATTAACCTTTGTGCATCTCAGCTATTTAGAATGTAACCTCTCTGACGCAGAACAGTCTCTCACTACATGTTTTTACAATACCAGCACAACAAGGTCACCATCTTGGTTGAGACCTCTAAGTGCTACAGTAATCCAAATAAATAAGAACAATATATTCAATTATTCAGAATCCCACTTACATTTATTCAATTTTCCCATAACATCTGGATAGCTGAGACATCACCACAGATTAGAACATGCATCCTACATCCTTTTAATGTTCTACCTGCTGTTCATGTAATTGAAATTTGTATTGATTTTCATAAAGTGAAGAACACCTAACCCACCACCTAAAACACAAACAATGGAATAAGCCATTGGTGCCCAAGTTATTCAGAACACACAGGAAATAAATCATTTGTCTGAAAGGAGAAACAAGAAAGTTCACCCAGTATAAAGTTTGACCCAGCAAAGCACTTAAGCATGTCCTTAAGTTTAAGCACGAGTAGTCCCACTGAAGCTCTTAAAGTAAGCTTAAATAAGGAATCGGAGCTTTTCAGAGTTTGGGGAATACTCTGTATAAGATTTGAAAAAAAATATAATAAAAACATGAATGTAAGTGTGTTAATATGCATATTGTGAAATTATGGTTCCCAAAGAAGGGAGCAAAAATACTTCTTCCTTCAAAAACAGGTGATTAAACAACGGATGTTTCTTGATAGTAACCATGCTCCCCAACAAGCATACACCACACCCACATGTGCAATTCAAAGGATATTTCAAATACTTGCATTTTCTTTCTCTATTTCAATTGTACTCTGAAAGCATTTAGATGCAGGAAAAATTAAGACAGATATCTCTGTCTGTGACATGTTGTTTTCAAAAATATTGTTCAATCAAGGTACATTTTTCATAAATTCTGTCTGTATTTTCAAGAAATACCCAAACTGAGCTAAGTGAGAAAAAATATAGGCTCCAACCAGAACCTAGAAATGAAACTAATAAGAGGAAAAGGTAGGAATTGTACACTAAGGATTTTATCTAATTTATTTACCTAGAAGCTTGAACCCAACAAGCATCAAAATATTATAAAGATTTGGTTACATAAACAAGTTTGTACAGTGGAATGCACATTGACAGGAATCATTCTTCTTTTCTTGATTCAGATACAGATACTTGAGTATGCTCACCTTCAGTTCATGTTTTTTAATTCTGACTCTTTGGAAAAAAAAACAAACACAAAATAAGAAAACATTAAACACTCCCAATTGGAAATTGTTACAAAAGCGCCACTAGCAGAAAAGAATTGTAATTAAAAATGTACTGACCCACAAAGGAAGCGTTGAACACTTATTTTGGCAGTGCAACTTTTGCAAATCAGCTAAAATCCTACCTGAAGAAAGGGCTCAAGCCTATGCAGATATTGATATATCAATAACATGCCCTGAATGACAGTAGAATAATAACCATCACTAAAAATAAAAAAAAAAGAAAGAAAAAAAGAAAGAAAAAGAAAAACCCACATGTGGCTTAATAGTCACCCTTTGAAGAAAACTGAAAACTCTAGGAAAAACAGAAAAAGAAGTCTGCTGTCTTCCCTCGTCTCATAAATTTTTACTGTCCAAACTCAAGCTTGGGGTAGGACATCATTTTTATTTTTCACACAAGAAATCTTGTTTGTAAGTATGGCATGAAGGTAGGATGAGACAATGGTAAAATTGTTGAGGTTAGAATGTGCACAACTTATTACCACTGTAAAGGGATTATCTGAAAAAATATTACATAAACTATTTGTCTTGAATACATAAAATTTGTAGCAATCATAAATGTTAGTGAAAAACAAGAAAAAACACACCAAGAACTCGTGTAATAAAAGGAGTGTCCTTAAAGATCTTTTCTTCTCCTGGGAATTTAAATGTAGTGAAAATTTGGATGATGCAGTTTCTTTAGCATGGAGCACAGTTACCATAACTGATACACATTGCCAGCCTTAGAATTCTAATTGTGTATAATACAGTTTCATGTTGCATCAAAGTACAAAATCAATACCATTTGTCCAGCAAACAGGAAAAATGGAATCTATAAACTGCTCTTATTGAGTAATTAAACACCTATTATTGTCATGAGTGGTGAAACAATGAATTTGATAAGACAAATTTTTGCAAGAAAACACTGCAGTGATTAATACCTCCCTACGTATTAAATAAAAATGACTGCCTTTTGTGCAGTACTGCTGGCAGAAGAACAGGAATGAGAGAAGTAGTTGCCAGTGCCACAATAACAGGCTAACCTTGAACTGAACTCCTTTCCTCAAGAAATTAAATGCTGTAGCAGGACTTTAAATCCCTCCACTTAGAGCTCATTTGTGTTCCACGTAACCTGCAGTTCCTGAAGAGAACTCATTATCTTCAAAAGGAGAATCCTTTTATAATTTCTTTACAAATGTGTATATTGTTTCTACAAAAAGTATTTCATATCAGGAAAGGAATAAGAGTATTAACAGTGTAAGCAAGGCAAAAAGGCTCGTATCATTAAGACACCATTTCTGCTTCCTAGGAATTCAAACACCAGCTACAGTGGTATGGAAAAACGAATGAGAATGAGGTTAAAGAAAATGTACCTTTACAGCAAAATTTTAATCTGTTAGATTGATGCTAAACTGCCTTGGTCTTTCTGCTGCTATATGCTGTATTTCTATGTGTAGCCCCCCTCCCCCAATGCCCCTCCTGTAGCTTTGGCTTCCTATTTTTCTTTTCACTTAGAATGATGCACTAGGAACAACTATGGAGTACAAAAGATGAATCTATGGATGTGACACTTGTAAAGGGTAACCCTATTTCACAAGTGAGATGGGACAAAAAAGAAAGAAAAAAGGCCACAGAAGCAATAACTGCTCGCTGAATTACCATTAAATTGTAAGATTTACAATCCAATGTACAGTAAGTGCATATCTAATGGAGTTTGTCCTCTAAAAGAATATAAAGTAGATCTTTGCAGCATAAGATGTATGCAGGTTATTTATTTATTTATTTATTTGCATATTTTTTTTTAAATTGGGGCACACAGAAAACAGATGTGCACATAAATTCCAGAATTTTTATACATATTAAAACTAAGCCAAAGTCAACATTAAAATATGGTAAATTTCGTATGATTAGTAGGATCTGGCTTTGTATTTTCAAAACATGCTCACATTCTACAAAGAGAGATAAAAGATGACTTTAACACAGCCAGTCAATACTGCTTTCACAGATATCATTGGTAAAAGCAGATCACATATTATAAATTCAGTTTATTGCTCTGATCTACTGGAATTCAATGAAATGACTGAAATGACTTTTTGTGGGGGGCAGCAAAGCAGCTGCTGACCATTTCCAACGTCTTCTAAACAAAATATCTGGACAGGAATTCCAGATCACTTCGTTCATTACAGCCTTAAATAACCCACAATATTTATTTTCATATAATGAATGTAATATGAATAAGGCTCATGCACAGCATTATTATTCGTAAACATTTTTGTCACTAGTTTCACTGCTTTTATTCATATGAGCATAACTGTTGAGTGATTTAAGTTTAGAAATCAGCAAGGCAGGTCAAACAATTATTTAAATAGAAGCAAACTTTTACATGAAATACCAGGCATATTCCTATTATACTCTATTACCAGGGTATAAATAATCACATGTTTTACAGGATGACTCTGGAAAATTCAAGCCTGTAATAAAACCCAAAACTATCAAATAGACAAAGGAACTTTTGGGTGGGTAAGCCATTCAAATAGCAGCAAAGCAGATCATGTTCTGCACTCGTAATTTGAATTAAGTTTTATTTTCCTTAGCTAAACTTCAAGCTTCCACATTTCCACAAATGGCATTAAAACTTTTACTCTCCTACCTTAAAGGAAGTTTGCCTACCACACAAATTTTCCCGTTATCTGGCTTTTATTTCAGAGGATTAAAAAGCAACGCACAAGATCAGCAACGATAGCCTTGTTCTCTCCAACCTTAGTGAATCAAGTTCACTGGAGGTGAAGCAGTGGAATTATCAGTACAAGTGGCTGTGTCATCAAAGCTTTCTGAGAGGTAGTGTATGGAAATGCCTAAACAAACAGAAGCGTAAAAGCTGTCTGTATAAGAAAGGGCTCTCCCAAGGCTTTTCATTAAAACAATTCCAATTGCAGCTTCATGATGCAGCATTATATTATGTGAGAAATATAAAATCTTGACATTTTTCTAAATGTGAATGGGTTAAAGAACCTCTCCACGCTACAGTGAGCCTGAGAATTTCCAGCAGCTGATGAAGACCAGTTGACCACCTGATACTTTTTCAGCAGGGTGATAAAATTAAAGGATTGCTTTGATTTGCTTGAAGGATTACTTTCTATAGTTAATTGTTTAAAGTGCACAGTCTTACAAAAGGGAAAAATATCAAGAAGGTTAATGTAGAGTGAGCTAATTGCAAGCTGATTACATTGTGCAAAGCAAGAGATATTACTTGTGTTACATACCATCGCAAGCACTAGCCTATTCCACCCTGCTGCTGCAGCAAACAAGCTGATTTGCTAACAAAGTGGTCAGCTCGGGCACTTGCACAGCATCTCAGGAGGTCCACAGGCGACTGCTTCCCATGCAGAAAATCTCAAGCTCCATTTTCCAATCTGATTACACGGCTCCTTATTCCAGCAGCCTTAAACCTTCATGGCAGTTTACCAACATTTTCATCACTTTTTCTTTTACAAAGTAAAAGAACTGATAAGCTCTCAGGTACCCGGGATTTCATAGTCGATGGCTGGCCGGCAGCCAGCTTCCCTCACAGCACAACTGTTTCATGCCACAATGCAAAAAGCACACTGAATTTAACAGATAGCACACAACTATTAGAATTTTGCAGCACGTACAAGCAAGCAGCATGTTTTTTGTCTTTGCAGATGTAGACAGTTCTGTTTAGTCACATTTATAACATGCCTAGACCCAAAAAGACGGGTCTAAAAAAAAAAAAAAAAAAAAAAAAGAAAAACCAGAACAAATGAAGACAGAGTACTGTCACTAAGTCAATCGCACTACAAAGTGTGCACCCAAGTTACTTCATTGCAGTGCTGCCAAATTACCAGGAATTAGAGACAATACTAATAACTTTTGATAAAAACTTAAATTAAGACAAAGGAAAACAAATCTTCAGATGAAATGAAAGTGTTTGACATAACTGAAACATTATTTTAACATTAAAACAATGCAAAAAAGAGACATTATTGTCTGGTTTTGGCATGTGAAATGCTTACATAAAGCATTAAAATAGCCACAAGATATACCTGGGTTTACTTATTCTCTGGCTCAGAAATACCGCTTGAATGATGAAAGAACAAAAATACGATTCATATTGGCAAATGTAAAACATCTTTATAAAATGCTTATTCTGATTTATGTCATGTACGGTCTAAAAATCTGAGGTACACAGGAAGAATTATAAATATATATGTAAATTTATATATATATATATATATATATATAAAGAAAATAACAGAATACAGAATGAGAATTCTGGAAAGAGATTATCCTACAAATCTTAAGGATTCCAACAAAAAGAAATCCAATAAAAAGCAAGGGAGAAGGAAACTTCCTTATTTTTGGTTAAAGAAAAAGACATTAATATTAAACCAACAAGTTTTTACTTATTGCTACCGCGGCTTACACTCCCATTCAAAGCAATTGGTTATCCATGTATTATTTGCATAATGCCCAAAACAGCCTATATGGAACTAATGTAACATGAAGTTAGTAGTGTAGAAAACAATTCCCCCATGCCCCCCCCAAGCAAAACATTTGTTTTTAAATCAAGCGGATCAAACTGAAATCCGAAGGAACACGACCCATAAAGTATTCTTAGAAGAAGCAATGCAATTTTGCATATCATCACTTTTATCATAAGGGAACGGGGGTGGAAATGCGGAGGGTAAGACAGTGAGTTATGGAGGGGGGAGGAAAAAAAAAAAAAAGTACAACTAAGCTGGCGCGATGGCTCAGTACTCCAGATCACCAGTGCATTGACCCTCTGTATCTCTGAGTCATTAGCTGGAATCCCAGCTCTGCCTTTAGGAGTAGGGATTTGAACTCGCACACCGATGCGGTGCGACTCGGGATCTTGAGCGTGCCAGACAGAGGGGTCATTCTCCGCGGTGCTGAGGAGGCTGGCGGCCCCCGGGGAGGGCAGGGCTGGATGAGTGACTGTCGCCTGGCGCAGGCACTGGACATGCTGCTGACTCAGGCAGGGACACTGACAGGCACCACTGCTTCTCCCCATCACTCCTGGACGGAGTGGTTTTAGGCCACTGGTGCTGACAGGTACATGCAAAATTCAGGGGGAAATTATCAGCATATCCTTACTCGTCTCTGTGTGCGCGCACCTGTGTATTTGTATAGATACATCTCTGTGCAGCTATACAAATGTTTACATGTATTTATGGAGACATACTGAAATAGGCTAAACTGGCTTCTCTGCAGCCATACGTAGTGCTCAGCACTGCCAAAATATTCCTACACCAATTCTTCTCCTTAATACAGCTACAATTTTATATATATGCACAGACAGAGGCTACATATGTGTATCCTATATGCACATCATTTGCGTACACGTAGTACTGAGTGCAAGTAGCTTTATCTTTAAAATTATGTTCACTAATTTACATGGAAATTTCATCTCTGATAAGATAAAACCCACATTTTAACCAGCTTCTAATACCAACACATTATTCCCATGAATGATTCCTAGTAAACTATTTATTACAACTGTAAGGTTTGAGAGGGTTTGTTGCTTGCAGAGGCACGTTGTGGGGCTGCCTTTTTTTTTTCCCCTCACCGCCCTCCTTTTTTTTTCCCCTCTATGATTTATTGGATGGTGAGCAAACCCACTTAAACTATAGTTGTCCGTATGAATCACTAATTTTCATGTTTCTAATTAAAATGTAAACAGTGTAATGAAGACATCAAGTTTTTAGGCAAATGTCTCTTCCAGTGCCACTTGGGGTATGGTAATTACTGAAGCAGATCTATGGATGCTCCCGAATCCTCTACAAGTCCAGATTAAAAGCATTACTGCTAAACCTTGCTTTTTACACCAGGGAATTGTGTTCTCTAACCTATTCCCAGTTTGCTTACAGATGCATATCTGTACAAGCCTTTATAACTAGTCATTACCAAAAAAAAAAAAAATCAAAATAGAAGTTTATCACATAAATGGAACAGTTTGTGGGGGAAAAAATGTGATTTTATTTAAAATAAAATTTGATTTCACTTTTATGATTACACATAACTAGCATAGTAAAACCTGTGCTGAAAACTTATCATCTTAGTGCTTCCTCCAGAAAAAGAAAAATAGATTAGGCATTACTAAAAGAATTTTTAAAAAAGCATAAATGATATTTCAAGCCTGTATTAAAATTCTTATTGTCCCAAAATGCTTGTTTCACAGTCAATTAATTTAGAAATATATTATTCAGGAAAACATTAATAAAAAAGAAATCTATTCACTGAGAAAAAATGTAAATGGCCATTGCAAATACAAAATGCTTGATGTGCAACTGCAAAATTTTTGTTGTATTTATTCCAGCCTTTATGTCTATATCTGAAATTTGTCAGAATTTATCCTAAAGCAAATGACCTCTCCTACATTTACCGAAGGAATACAAGTCCTCTCCTGCATACAATTGTTAATTGAGCCTGTCTGCTACAGCATCTCTTTCCTCTCCAAATAAGCCAAGATACTTGTTTTACATATTTACTGCCAAGCACTTGAACAGTCCTCTATTTTATTATAATACTGAGGGTTCCCCCCCTTCTGGAAGATTTTTTTTTTTCTGTACTGCGAGTAGTTAAAGCTGCAATCCACAGTGATATAAAGCATCTAAAATGCCTAGTACAAGAAGAGGTTTTTCTTCCTCCCTTCCTGGATTCAAAGTCCATATTCTGACTGGTACAGCCAATTTTCATATTATTTTTACATAAATGCTAGACAAGCATGTCTGCGTTGCTAACCTGGATCATGAAGATGAGAGTGCACAGAATGTACATGTGCATATGTGCATGTGCGCGTGCATAAACATTTTAGTGGGCGGTCCACCATTTCAGTTCCATTTTACTACTAAAGTATTGTATACAAACATGTGAATACTTCTCAGTAGAAAAAAATATATATATATAGGATTTCAGATTACATCAAATCATAAAGCATCTTGTCTCTCAAATCATAAATGCCTTAGCAGAATAAAAGAAAACACTATTTAGGCATTTCCTTCAAATGTATTGTTCCAGCAAAACCAGATTTAATTAGACAAATAGCATTTTAAAGGCTACTGCGTTATAACATGGTACTCTTGAAAATGATGGGGCGTTGCAACTGAAAAACACCATTCTCATTTAGCTCTGTGGTAAAAAAAATTACACACACTCACACGTGCTAAACATTTTCTTTTTTTTTTTCTTATTATGGATTGAGACAATGGGGAAATCTTATGTCTTCGCAACAGTTCCAAGGCCATACTAATCAGGTGTAATTTTTAATGAACACTGACTGTTTGGTGCTCATTCAAGGTATTTCATTAGGAGGTTATTCATTTAAAATAAATGTTTCAACCATATCAAGCTGTAACCTTTCTTGAAATGTAAATGAATGGTTTAAATGAGAAGATTAATAAAGAAGGGATGTTCCAATTCCAAGCATGGCATGCTATGTATTTTTAAATTTGTCTATGCCAGATGCTGTCAGTCAGAACAAAAAACTGTCCAAGCAGACAATCTGTGCGTCTGAATGTTGATCATGTTGGAAAGTAAAGGGGGAGGGGGGAGAGAGTGTGTCAAGGATTCATGGTCCTTCATCTTTGCAGTAGAGCAAACACGTCTCTCAGTATAACGACAGACAGCTGCTTCCACTTTCTAATGTGCCCTAACTTAGATCACTGAAAGAATTGTCAGCACTCAGAGAAACACACAAAGATAACACAGCCAGCTGCCATGAAGGGGGAAACAGCACAGCTCAGAAGAAATGGGATTTGTTCCATTTGCATGATGCTGGCTCCCTTGGGCCCCTTTCTTTCAAATCCAAAGCACAAAAGACAACACTTAACATATTTGCTTAAAGATGACAACCTCATGTTGATTTCATTTGGATGTAACAGTGTCAGGATTACAGATATAAGAATATATTATATCTGTAACAGAGACTGACAAATGTATCCATCAGTGAAACTGTCTGATTCATCTGCTTATACAGCCATTTTACCATCCCAAGGGTGCCATCTAAGTAGTAACTTTAGAAGACTGAAGGTCTAATTTTATTACACTACATTTCAACCTACTAAACAATATTATTTCTAAAATAGATCATTTTTATTGGAAGTCTCCCTGATGAAAAATCCAGTAGACACCGGAGAATTTATTAACTGTATGGGTCCTTTGAACTCAATATACTGCCCATTTTAAGCAACTTTCTTTATACACGATCAAAACCTAAGCTCAAATAACTGAAATTGAGTTAAAAACATAGATGATAATGGTACCTATTTTGATATTACATCATAGTCTGTCACTATTTGAATATCTGTTGTTTGGCAGTCTGTCACTATTTAGAGTGCTTCTTGTTACAGTTCTGCATCAATAAAAGAGTTTCTTCAATAGAAACTCTACGAATAATTATTGTTCTTCAATACAGTTTGACCAGCTACGCAATCTAATTTTTGGTTGAAGTTTTCATTAGGCACTCCAAAAGTCACATGAAAGCGACTGAAAGCCGAACACACGACTCATTGCATTGCACTGCAGCTGCAGAAACAGAAAACCAAACTAAAGGGCGCACGTTTGCAAGATCGCCTGTCTGCACAGTTTTATGGACCAGCCTCTTTTTTAATCAGATGAAACAATTAGGCTGTGGTTAGACTCTCTCTTGTTTCAAATGCATTACACTGAACTGTCTGATGCTGAAAGTATCCCCACCACCACCCCACCACCACCAAGTGACGCTGCATAATGCTCCCTGTGTGAACTGCTTTGTCTAGAGGAACTCGAAACTGCTTGTTGCTATCTGCTGCCACCAAGAACTGCACTGTAATTCACTAGATTGAAGTTGTTTTGTAAAATGGAGTTAACTGCTGTACGTGGAATTTCAGCACAGCAGATGGTTACCAATCATTATTTTCAATTTGTTTAGTTTCAAGCAATGGGGCTGGTTGGGAGGAGCAGTGAGGAGGACAGGAATGGGGAGAGGAGCAAGGTTAGATACACTGGCTTGCAATGCAAGTAGTGCTAGATGGCATAGCATTAAAAGGAGAAAAAAAAAGTCTCTGCTCTGAACTGCAGCAAAGCTAAGGAAAAAAAAACCAGAAGTATAAAATCAGATTTTTGTACACATATATAGCTAAAATAACCCAAAGAATACGATATTTAAAAGTGGGCATTTACTGATCAATCATTCTCTGTTGAAGAGTTACCTTACGTTTTAAATATTGGAAATGGACTTTAAAGTTTCCAAAGGTAAATTGTCTCCATTCACATTTTGCCATCATTCAAGTTTAAATCACTCTCTACTATAAGTGGTTCAGTTGTTGAACTGGAAATGGAAAAGGAACCATTTATGGACAAGTGCACATGAACAGAAATTAAGCTGTAAATATCTGGGCTGGGCCACTATTGTAGTCCAGAAACATCTGGGGCTGAAGTCCAGGCTGGGCCTCACTCCGTCTCTGTTCAGGTAATTGCTTAGATGATTTATAACTTACTGTTTCTACTAAAAATGGTTTAAAGGGAAATTTGGAGCCTGAATTCTAAAATGAAGATGGCTTTGCTCTTGCTTTCATTTGTTCAGGAGGAAAACAAAAAAATCCTTTGCCGTTTTTCTCCCCTCTTCTATGTATAAGAGGTACAATGTTCCACCACAAGGACAAAATTCACACTTTTCTAAATTCAGACCAAAGACATGACACATACCCTTCCAGCAACAAAAATTGGAGACCATCCATTCAGCTTACATTTGAGTTGCTTGGTGCTTTAATACTTCCCACCAAAATCAATTTTGAATTATTTTCCCCATGTAACTACTTTTTTTTAAAGAATTCTATAAACTGTATCAATACATTCACATTGTCCCTGCTATTTTGATCCATCCAAGAGTCAGTCAGCTCTGCCTGCCACCACGATGCCACAGGTGATGTGGGCAGAGGCCCTCCAGTGGGGATCCCACCGGCACCCAGGAGGGACCACAGGCACCGTGTCCCTCATGGGGACATTTCTGTCTGTAGGACTTGCTTCCCCCCACTCACTTCAACACAGCCTGATTTTTTTGGCTTTCAGAATAAGCTGTAAAAGCCACCCGTTTGACAGGGTGGAAGAGAAAGACCCAGGATATTGGGATTTGGAGGACAACAACAAGGGATATGCCTGGATGATACCAATCCTCTACTGGCAGTTACGAAAAAAAGATTACTCTCTCCCAGGCAGAACAGCAGGGAACAATCTCTGACTGTAAACAACTCTGTCATCAAAAAACTTGGTTATTTAAGACTGACCAGATACCCTAACTATATTTCCAACCCTTTTCCATGACAGCTAAAGCTTATTCTAGGAGTACTCCTAACCCTGCAGAGATTAGGTTTGTAAAGGGGTTAACCATGCCGCCCTCCAGGTGTTACACATCCTTTTTTATTGAGGTTTCTGTATGTTGGGCAGTTTACTGCACGGCTCCAACACGCAACACCGAATGAAGGAACAAGTTTGCAACCTGGGTGTATGCCAAGGTTGAAGTGACACACTAGTGACTGTCTCAGCCCCTTGGGAAAAAGTGGATTAGATGAATCACAAAACAATGTCACCATTATTTCTCCAGTAAGTTAACTATCCGTTGGCCACAGGTGATCAAGACAGAGAAAGTATGACCTAGCACTTTCACAGATTGTGCTCTGTCTTGGAAATTTTTTTCCCCTACATCTCCCTAAACTGTAATTATCTGTAGACTGACAAAAACTCTTTGACATTTTGAGGCAATGGAAAACTTTGCATATGGGGTTGCATCAACCTAGGAACATACTAAATAGATCTTCCAAACTGTTCACAGGTTATTGTCAAACTCTCCCAACAAAATTTGGTCCAGTATCACCTGTAAAGCAGATACCATACAATTCATACACCAAACAGCTTTTAATTTTTTTTTTTTAAATTACTTTTAAAGAAAAGGTTGGAAAGCTAAACGGGAATTGAGCATAGATCTCCTGATTATAGGCCAGGTGACCTACAAAATAAACAAAACCAATCCCCTCAAATTCTGCTGGATGCTTTCTCAGTTTTTCCTTATGTTGTACAGAAACATAGAAACTCAACTATGCAGTTAAGCTTCATGGCTCAACAATAAATGTGTAGCTAAAACGCTGTATTCATGCAATTAAAAAGCAAAGTTTGCCCAGAGTAACAGGCCTATTTGTTCAACTACACAGAGGACTTAATGAAGTCATCAACAGGAGATACTTTTCCTCCTTCTAAAGTGTACATGCTCCAACCACATTTCAATTCAAAGTGGCCAAATAATATTTAAAAATGCTCAAGCAGAAAGTGCCCAAATTAAACCAGTACACTTTTAGGAAACATCATATACTTGGTTAATGACACTCTGTGCGACAAAATTTTCTTAAATATATATTTCACCCTGAACATACTCACATTCTTAGACCAAAACTAAATTATGGATTGGGGCATGTCTTAATTTATGGTACCAAATCCAAGAATATTTGCTCTTTTGTTCTACATGAGTAGATCTAAGGAAAATTTGAAGCAGACTATCAGATTCATTGGAATTATTGGAAACTTTCTGATTTTTAACAGTGATATACTGGAGTAGAGAACCATAGTCAAACATTTGAACTGGAGAACAAGTATGAATTCACATAAATATCAATGTTAGTAACAATAGTCCATAGGAGAACAAAAAACTGTAATATGGCATTTCACGAGAAAAAAGGGTCGAACAATTGAACCTAGGCAACTGGAATAGAGTTAACTGGGTTTAATCCCACCTGAATTATTTATTATCTAGATTTTAGTACATAAGAAATTTTAGTACCTAATTTTGCAAGTCTCAAATACTGTGCACTGGCTTCTGTAATCTTTACTACAGTAAAGAACAGCGTATACCTAAAGAAATACTACCAGGTGAAGAAATAACTGTAAGTGAGCTATATGATTATACCATAGTGGATTTGTGTCTTTACTTTCGTAAAGATCACCACTAGAGGAAAAAAAAAGGCAAACAGCATAACAAATACAACAGCCTTCCCCCAGATTAAAAAAAGAAAAAGAAAAGGAAAGCAAACCACTTACTGTAGCAAAACTCCAGGAATAACGAGGAATACACACAGAGATTTTATTATGCAACACAAATGGGATTCTTTCTGCAGGTGCCAGCGTTAAAACTTTCTGCAGATGGTTGTGCGGGTGAGGGTCTGGCAGAGGAGGTTATTGGCGTACCCTCTAGAGGCTTGATGTCTGGCCAAGGAACTTCTCAGCAGCTACTAAAATACAGAGGAAGCTACCAGAACTAGATCTGTAAGCAGTGCTTACTCTTTTTATTTTTTTAAGCATATTTTATGTACTCCAAGACACTGTAAGTATTAATACAGCAAACCAAACCTCTAAAGGATTCCTGTCAAGTATAAATACATGCATAAACACAAGATATAATTGAAAAAGTCTTTGCTTAATGAGCTCATGGGTGCTTTGGCACAGTGCATAAAATGTAGATTTGAAATTTTAAGGTGATATATCAGTTCCCACAGTTGGGCTTTGGAATCAAAATAAAAAAAAATAAAATCTATTCAGCATCAGTTCAGATTCAGGTTACTCTTACTCTAACATGGAGCCACACCCTGCAAGTAACAACAATAAATTTTCTTGCCACCCACCTGTGTACTCATAAAGTGTGGATCTTTCTAAAGGCAAAAACATCTCAGGGTAAAACTAGGGTCAAATTTTGCATCGGCAGTAGGTAAAAAGCTCTAATATACCTAGTCAATCATACACTAGTTGAAATACAGCCCACAGAGCACTTAATAGCTCAGCCCAACAAGCCTATCACCAAGTGGAATTTGGTGCACAAAAGGAAATGGATAGATTTTTTTTTTCCTTAAACCGTACATGATTTTTATCCTTATTATCTTACTACTGACAGCAAGTAAGTCGTATTACAGCTAACTAGGAAACAAACTTGCTTGCCTGAAATTCAGCATTGAACTACCCATGACACTTTAGAAACTGTACACTAGTAAATTATATTACAACATAAAAGAAATCCCTCCTGAAAGTAGTTATCCTATAAGAAACATGGATATACAAGGTTTCACTTCTTTCAGTGCCTTTTTACCGTATAATGAACATATTAATAGCTATCTAGTCACAGTCTTTTGCTTAAAATATTTACAAAATACCCCAATTTGTTACTGGTTGGTATATCTAGTAAAAGGAAACACCACAAGGAAAATAGTTATTTTTACCTCTAAAAGGATAGTTAAATGATAAATTAACATCATTAATGAAAACTTCATTATTGCAACGATACAATACTATCGTGCCTACTCATATCTCATTTTCTTGTAGAAATTACATTATACAACACAGCATATAATCGGTTCTGATTGGGGGTAGGAGAGAACTAGTCGTTAACTATGACTAAAATGACCAGTTTTCCAGTGCAGTTGTCTTCTAATTAAATCTAAGTGTGGAGCACAGTCATTGAGATATGCTATAATGATTTGCTTGGAAGTATTTTTCCTTTTCGTTTTTTCCCCTCTGCTTATCAGAATACCTTACATCTTTCAAAACTAGAGCGGGGGGGGGAGGGAAAAACCCGCTTCTGGCAGATGCCATGCCAAGGCATGTATTACTCACCATCCTTCCGCCCACATTCGGGAATGCAGCTCATCTATTTCTTAGCTCTTCCCACTAACAGGTACTAACTCAAAAGCTCAGAACTGCACCTCAATTGCTATTTCAAAAAGACAAGCTTCTTAATGACAAACTAGACTGCCATTTTATTAGCAGCAAAATAAATACAGTTGTAGTACTCGATGCTGCATCAAGCTACAGCGATTCCCATATTTACTGTTAGCTGTTAGGGATTACACCCAAACCAGCTCTGCTCTAGAACAGCTTCCAGCTGAGCATCTGACAATGCCAGTACTGTATCCACGAGCAGATATCTAGAGAGCCTGGCACCCCAGAAGCATATTAAGCGGGCATAAGTTTCTCCTCAGTTTATGGTTAGTATTTTCTATAAGATCAGACTTAGAGAAGAAATAACTTATTATATCAGAGTCTCTTATCTTTACAATGAAAGACTGCAGGTCACCTGGTAGAGGACACAACAGATATTAAAGTGATTATAGCCTTGATCTTAGTCAGAAGATAGAATTATATGTGTGTTGGTAGAGATGTCAGTAAGACCATGCAGAATGGCACTTTTGTTTTAGAAGTGCAGTATTTCTACATTTACTATATTTCAAATACAAAAGAGTTTCACAGTGGCAGGGTAAGACCGAGAGGCTGGGAATGGGGCGGGGGGGGGGGGGGGGGGGGGGGGCCTGGGGGACATGGGTAGGCAGAGAAAGGGAGGCACAGAATGGCTTTGAAAAGCCAGGAAGGAGAGCTTCTATTTCTCTGCAATGGGTTTATATCAGCCAGGCTTAAATAATGGTATTGCAAATTAAGGCCCAGGGGAATTTGGAGCGTACAAGCGAGCTTTTGTTTGCCAAACCCCAAAAGGTATGTGGGAGATTTGGGGGTTTGTTTCCATTTAAATGGCATATGTATTTCTAAATCATAAGTTAAACTATTTTGCTCTGTTTATTGTACGGCCTTGCTGATCCAGTACCTGTTTGGAAAAATATTTTTCCTGGCCAATATAGTGACAACTCTTTAAAGTAACAATTATCTGTTACTGTACTTAGCACTTTCATTTACTTCCCTTCAGAACTTTTGAACAAGGAAGAAAGCAACAAATCTAATGTAATAAAACTCATGGGGAGAAAAAAAAAAAAAGATGGGGAGTGGGGGAAGCAACAGAGAGAAAGAAGAGCATGGCTAGAAGTCATTTGAAGGGATGCAAGCTTTCCAGTGTAAGCACAGAAGCTAATTAGTATGTTGTGATTTTAAAACATATTCTGTTATCAGAAAGCAAAATAGAAATCTGTACTAAAAAACATAATCTTCTTCTGAAGTCTTTAAAGCAGGTGGACAAAAACGTAGGCACATACAAACATACGCCTCTACTCCCCCCTCCCCACACACATGCACAGATATAAAATTGGGTTAGTGCTCTGTAAATAGGCTTAGCTCCTGTAAATATATCTCAGGATTTTAGGTGTACTTTTTCACACTGTAAGATTTCTATACAAAACCAGTTTAATCTAACTCCCTCTGATTATTATTAGAAACTCATTATTTGAGGACATCTATCTTTACAGTAACTATGCACCATTAAGGAGCACAATGCCCATAATTGTTTAAAAAAGCCATAGGGGGGGAGGGGGAAGGGAGAAGAGGATCAGGAGGAGGGAGAAGGTAACTAAGGGAGATTTTGCAATTAGCACAGCATCATCTACTCTGCATTTTGCTCCTTGGAACATTTACACAGTAACAAACTGAGTTTAAAGTTTCCTCCGTCCAAAATCACGAGTCATTCATTATATCTTTACGTAACACATGTATTTTTGTCCTGATGAATTTAAAATGTGTTCTTACAACCATCAGGAAAAATCAAAAGCCCTATTTACTCTATCATACAGCATTAATACCTCAAGAGGGAGATTGTAGCATGTAAGCAGTACAAATAAAGCTAATGCCTACCATTTTCTGGGGAAATTCCTTATAATACCTATCGCCTGGCTTCTAAGATTTGTTGCACACCTGCATATTCAAAGTCAATCTAAATTGGAGGGACTCAGCACCTCTGATAACTGAGCACTCAAAAGTGGAAACCTGAATTGCACTTGCTGAGATGCAATACTATTCGTGATGTTATCTCAGCCACTTGGAGCCTTCAAGCTCAAACTGCAGCTGTTGTAGCAGCTCTGAAACAGAAAGGAACGGTAACTTTAGCCAAAAATGACTTGCCTGTCATGAATGAAAGCAAAGACTTACTACTATCTCTAAACAGCTGACATCTTGGGGGGAGGAAGAAGTGTCTTTGCTAATTACTCCATAACAAAACATCTTTCCTTAATTAGTGGTGAAAATTATTACTCCAAATGAATACTAGTATCAGTTTGTCTGTTACTCTGTACCATATGGATAATCTGCTCAGTGATGGAAGAAATACATATTATAACTCTTTGAACATTTCTAACTAGTGAAAACTTTAAAAATGTCATTCATTAAGGCACTGGTTATTCACAGTCTCTATAAGCATATGATGAGATATATTTTACCTAAATTGAACGTTAAAATTAAAAAAAAAAAAAAAGCTTGAAACAAAGGCTTCTCAAACTTACTTAACTATGTGTCTCAACAAAGACGTTCTCTGCATATTAAGGTGTGCCTTTGATATGACTGTCACATTGACAAATGCTAGGGGCCAAATAATGAGAAGTGCTTCATACCCCTCGTTACATAGGATTTACTGACTTTCAGCTTCAGCTCTCTACCAACACTAACATTAATCTGAATAATAGATTAAATTTCTCAATAGGACTACCATGATACCAGCTAAATTAACGTTACCACTAAAGATTTTAAACTGAAAGCGGAAAAATACACCAGTGTTGTAGCATAAAGAACACCTATACAGAACAGGAGTATGAAATGAAATGAATGAATGTCAAAGAACAAAATCAAAATCAATGATTAAAAAAGGTTAATTGCTACATGAACAGTTTCCAAAATATATTTATTTCAGCTTTTATTGAAGGCAAAGAGTAAGAAATAAAGAATTATCAGAAATTCTATAAAGACATGAAAAATTACTATCTTTAAAATAGAATATCTGCCTATTTATAGTCTGTTCAATACAGCACCAGCATAGATATATATAGTTAATATAAATATATAAAAATATTAATATATATTATATATAATATATTTATTAATATAAATATATAAAAATATATATAGTTAATATAAAGCTGCAGATCTAACACCAGTAAACACAAAACCACTTAATTTTGTAAATTAAGTGTACGTTCAGCTGAAGAGTTAGCAAATTTACAGTCTCCTTCCATATTAAAAATAACTGAATCTTGCTAGTTTAAAGCCAGCAATTTTCTGACTGAATGGGGATATCCAGTTCACAAATTATCATAGGTGACTTTAAGCCTAGATTACTTTCATAAAAAACAATATACACTATTTTAAATTTCAATTTCTCTATTTTAATCACACAGATGACCTATCAATTAAGTTTAAAGATCTTCAGCAAACTCCATACGTATTTTGAATAAAACAATTTTACAGAGTGCAAGAAAGGATTCATAAAAACATATTGTCCAAACTGAGTTTGCATACAGCAACATTGCACTATTCTTTTAGAGCTGCAAGAGGAAACAATTGGATTCATATACCAAGAGTGTATTTCTACAATGCTGTACATAGTGATGTGGTCCACAAATGCCAACAAGGGACTGAAAATAGGATCAATTCTTTTCCTTCTCAGAAACAATCTTGTAAGCATCTGAGTTCCCAAAGACATAAAAGAATAGTTACTTTTCTGAGATCTTTTGATATCGCTCTTCATGGTGGAGCTATCCACTAGTGATGGGAAAGATCTCTTTTGAAAGTAAATGGTGCACCTTCAAGTGTGTTCAGATACATCTTTGCTGTTCCTTTCTATGTTTTTCAAGTTTTACTTGAAAAGGATGCTTGATTTTTTAAAATTTGGTTTAGGTATCACAATGGGATACCTTATATCAGTCAGTGCTTGCAAACCTTATTCTTCCAGCATAGAATCTGGCTGTTTCTTTCTCTGTGTCAACACAGGAGGCTGAAGTAATCAGATAGGTCTAAAGAAGACAGAGGATGCACTTTCTCAGAATCTGTGATGAGTAAGTTCATACTTTCAACATGACCACACTGAGCCATAAGGTATATAAATAGCTACTTTTCATCTAAAAGCACAGCTATCACAGAAGTTTGTATAGCAGGGCTATCAGTTCATAATATTTTAAATGTCAATATTGATACTGTTGTCAGGGATTAATAATTTCTGCACTTAACTTCATCATTCCCATCCACCCTCTGCTGTCACTCAGTAATATAAAGTAATTGTTGGCTCTTCCTCTCACCATGTCTCCAGAAGAAACGTACACACGGTAACATCTGCTGTACTGTCTAGGAACATCTTTGCAGCAGTACAGTTCTCATAGTTTTATTAAGTGATAATTCAAGTTCACTGTATAAATGCTTTTTTATTAATGACTAGCTTGTATGCTGGAATGGAGGAGACAGAAGGGGAAAAACCTCTCAGAGGAAAATAAGGATGTTATTTCCAACATATTAAAAGGCAAACAGCAGTTGTTCTAAATCAGGCAAAAAAAACCCTTGAATGAGAGCCTGAAGACACATTCCTGCCACAAACCCCCGTAACCCACCAGGTCCAGCCCCTGCTCCTATCTCCTCTCAATATTCATTTTCAAATTCCATTCAGATTAGCAGGAGTTACCCAAACATGCATTAATGTGTCCCTTAAGTATTTTATCACACTGAAGATGAGAAACAAAAAGTTTAATTATGACCCATACCGGAGAAGCATTCATTCAGACCCTGCTTAATTAGATGTGAGACAGCTATCTTAGATCATGAAGTTTGACCACAGTATGCTCTTACTGCTAAAGTATTAATGCAAATAAGATACAGATTACTGAAACCAATTTATCATCACCAATCTATAACCAGCTTGACACATGCACACATTCAAAAATATCACACAAAATAAATTGTGGCATACGTCTTCATGCATTGAGCAATTCATATACAGAAAATGAACCATATGCTTTAACAAAGAGTACATGATACATTAAAAGTAGAACATGAAAGGGTTAAAAACAGATAACAAAAAGTCCAAGCAATATGAGATTTCAAGGAACCTGGAGCAAAACATGGACTTGCATCACCAAAGTTTGCTATCGCATCAAATTAATCTCAGCATTTTTGTCCACATCACTTTCAGGATATTTGAAATTTAACTAACAACATACTAGCAGTAGCTGTACTATACTTTAAAAGAACTGAGAAAATAGTTTCTCAGTAACAGTTAAATAATATGACTGGTAATTGCTATCTCAGTGTTTCACGGCACATCAGACTACACGCTTAATAGACTATTATAAAAAAATAAAAAAAAAAACCAGCCAGTGACATGACAGTCATCTGTAGTTGCATTATTTTTAATTATAACTGAGATGAAACATTTTTCCATATGCAGAAAAACAGTTTAAAGAACAAAGTTTTATTCCATTATTTAAATAATAATGCATGGCTGTTCTTTCTGTTGTACAAATACAATAGCCATTGTAGTAAGGAGTGTTGCTTATATGGTTAAACAGATAGTTCAGTATTATGAAATGTTTGACAGGTACCGTTACTAGCACTATAGAACAGACATACAATAATGTTATTACCATACTGTGTGTGCCGATACCTCATAGCAATATAACTCAGCAAAAGGGAAGCATAGACTCCGCATTTTCATCACTGTAGACGTCTCCGTATGCTCTTAATCAGCAGTGCTTTCTGCAGATTACACTTTCTAGTATTCTTCCCATTCTCATACTGGCCTGTCAAAGCCCGATCTCCCCCCCAGTTTCTCAAGACTTTGGTAACCAAGGTTGATCAACTATTTCTCTTTCCATTTTACCCTCACTTGTCACACAGCAAGACCAACATCAACAGGTATTTAGAAGCAATAGTAGTGAAGTCCACTTGCATTTAGTAGGTTGCTGCAAATACAAATTATCTTCTAAGAAACATAATACATATACACGCATTCTCTTTAACATGCTGATCAGGGGGTGGCAGGTACAATTATTAAAGGACTGAAAGCCTTAGATTTCCTTTGACCTCCATTACAGTCTAGGACTCTCTGCTCCTTGAAGGATAAGATTGTATTTGTCGAACCTATGGTAACATATTGCAAGTGGATTTTCTCTGTTCTTCTGTATTAGCTATCATCCTTTAAAGGAATACAGTTTCACTAAGGCAGATGTATATGTTGTTTTGAGATTTTTCTTTTTTTTTTTTTTAAGAAAAAAGAGAAATTGAATGATCTTAAGGAATTTTCTTTATGCTCGCATTTCTCACACACTCTATAAAAATATCATTGACATAGGGTGAAAAGGTCGCATGCCTCACAGAAATGGAGCCAAGTACTCCAGTAAGGTTTTTCACCTGGAAAATATCCCTATAACTAATTCTAAGTATTGGAAAATTTTTATTATTATTTTAGCAACAAAAAACCTCCAAGCCTTTTCCCAGCCTAGAGTTCCCTGAAGTGATCTTTCCCATAAGGAAGATAAGTTTTCACTTAGAGGATAGCATCTCTAGCACCAAGAGTTTAATACTCTGCAACAATATCAGGGATACGCCATCCTGAATTTACAGCTCTTCAAATTACTTTTATAGCTATACTGTTCATTTTGGATCAGATGCTTATCTAAAATTCCATATATTTTGGTAGCCATAATATCTGATTTAAAACACCTTCCAATAAGCCAAAGAACAGTACTAAAAAAAAAAAAAAAAAGCCACCAAAAAAAAAAAAAGCCACAGTGGGCCAGATTCTGGGAGCGGTAAATTACTGTAGCTCTTTAAAGCTAAACTATTTTACACCAGCTAAGGATTGGGACCAATATGCACAATTCCACTGCAAAGTTATTTTTTTTTCCACCTGCATAGTGCTTTGCTTCTCATCTGCTCTGTTAATAACACATGAGAATTTCTAATTAGTTTATCCCAAATTCTTTTTACAGTTGTTTTTATGCCTTTTCTTAACAATGACTCGGGAGGAGAAAAAAGTGCTGATTGATCAATTAATCAAGCTTTATTGACATACAATATTCCTCAATACTTCAGAAATGTCTGCAGAAAAATTTCCTCCAATCATAAGATCAATGAATCAATGTAAAACCCCAGTAATTAAATTTATCAACTCGGTATCAATACATCTGGCACTTTATGAAAGTATTATGTGAAGTTTGTTCTCTTAAGGGATATATTGATTGAGGGCAAAGAGCCAAATATTTCTATTATTAGATCTGGGAATGCTAGATCAAAACTCAGCCTGTTATAAACAACATACAAATGTTTCACATACACAGATCTCATGCTGATTCTGTACCATTAAACCCACTCCTAACAAGCAGATAAGCCTATTAATTGATGATTAAGACTACAGGAAGATCAGTCATTATATTCAATGCTTCTTGTATGCATTCATTGAACAAATGTATTGACAGAAACTGTACAGAATCATTTTCCTCTAGGAATTATATTTTAAAAAAGGAGGAGAGCATCTAAACAAAAGCAGATTTCAAACCTTGTTCATGCAGCATAAAACAGCCTTAATTAATTAATTAAATTTTGAAACTAAAGTTTTGCAGTCTGAAAAAGATTATCACATCTCTCCATCGTATATCGTAGTTATTAATTGAAAAGTGAACAATAAAGCCTAAAGATGACACATCTGATAAGAGCCATATTAAAAACCAAAACAAGGAAACAAAAACACCATCCAAGTGTTTTACAGTTTAATTTTTAAAGGGCTAGTGTAGAAACTATTCTGGAATATATTTTTAGTTGCTATCCCTTACTACATATGCGTAAGCAAGTAGGGCACAAAAGTTCATGAAGTACTATTTTATCCATTATAAGAAAAGAGTAGTATGCTTTTTATATCAAGAAAAAAAAAAACCCCGAAGAATTTTTGGCTCTGCTTAAAAAACAATGTTTTAAAGAATAGCTAATGACATAAGATTGTAATTTTTTCCCATTAACTGCATGATGAAGATATCAATAGCAATACAATCTTCATATTGCTAAAATACTGCTAGAATAAGAGAAGCAAACATCCCTGTGCTTTCACAGGTGTTGCAATAAATAAAACAATTTGATCGAGTACTGAAGGTATCTTATTATGAAGGGGGGGAAATAAGGACAAAAACCCCAAATCCACTAGATTTGTGTAGGAGTCACATCCTGTTACAAACATCAAACAACAATGAGCCTTTATTACCATGCTATGATTCTTTCATTTCAAACATGATTAATTAGCAAGTACAACACTCACCAAAACTCCCACCACGCTGCTGTTTGCTGCCTATTTGCAAATGCGTCTCTATCAAGTATCCATAAGCAGTATTAGTCTCATTTATGACACTGAAGAAAAGAAGTCAAAGCATCCTGCTTTAAGGAAGATTTCACTCATACCTTAGCCAAAAAGAAAAGAAAAGAAAAGAAAACAAAACAAAACCAAACCCCAACAACAAACAAACACCAAAACCCTCTTTTGTCAAAGGGATTCCTTGATAATCCAAACACAGACTTCATGCACAATGAAAAACTTTTTAGAAAAGTTGTTAAACAATTCAAATGGTTGAAAATAAGTAGAGAGAAAAGGCCAGTTTAGACTTTGTTTTGTTTTGGTTTTTTTTTTTACTTGAAACCTCAACTTTATATTCAATTTGAAATACACTGCTTCTGTTGAGAATGAAAGTGTGGTTCATATGTCAAAAATGGAAACAAAAAGGATGAGAAGGGAAAGACACACTTAACAGGACTTTTCACATGTTTTAAGCTGTGCAAACAGATATTTTTAAATGTACCTTACTTGCAATAAACATTACTGTGGCAGTAAAAGAAACTTTGCTTCACAGAGAGGAGAGGTGGAAACTGAGATTACAAATACAGAAGAAGAAAAAAAGACTGAGATGAGAGCAAAAAAAATCTGAAATTGCCTTCTCGAGCTGAAGTCTATAAATACCATCACAAAAACAACAGAAAAAGGTTCAATTTGGAAGCAACAGATGTATTCCTAAGCAAGAAAATACCTCCAATGAAATAATGCACGGGCATACAGAGAGGATCTTTAAAAGTATGAAAAGAGATGCCTGTGTGGCAAAGCTAAAGTTTCAACGTGAAAATAAAAATTAGGCAGAAGATCCGATACCTCCTTGGTTTACCAGCTCTGTATCACAGATACTTGATGATTTTGTCACACCCAGAGCAGAGTCATTTTTAAGTGCAAATCGGTCCTACTCTCTCCAGCTTTTTCAATTTTATAAATTTGGGATCAAAAACATCAAAGCAGCTTCCACTTCGGACCTAACTTTTAGAGGATCAATGTGACAAGTCACTGCTTGATAGATGTTTCTCTTGATAAACGACTTGTTCAAAAGAGACATTGTAGCTTTCATTTCCTGACCACAACACACTTTTAATTTGCAACAGCAGAGCTGCTCGAGTGTGACTAGTTCCCACTTTCCAGCCTTTCAGGATTGTGGCACTGTTAGGCCACATACATGGGCAAAACAAAAACTCAGAAAGAGGTGCATCTGCAAGAAGAATTGTAGTGAAACTTTTCCTCAAACAGATCCCTGATTACATTTGATTTCTCCTAACAGTGGGCTTTTAAACCCCCCTCCCAATCACCTCCAATCCCTAACATTTTAGGGAAGGGGGGGAAGAGAGGAGAAATCATATTTGGAAATATATACTTAAGTGCCATAGAATATATATAGCTGCCTAATAGTATCATGTTTATTCTACATATATATATTACTGCTACTATAATTATTATTATTATCTGGGAATCGCATTTAACAGTCCAAACTGTCCACACCATCCAATTTCAGCTCTCAGCATACTGTCCGATTCCCGATTTAAAATTTATAAATGTAATATCCTCATCACAAGCAGCAGTCCAATCTGCTCTGAATATATATTACAGCTTTAACATCACAGAGGGAAATCTCCCATCTGGCAATCACATTCGCTCCAACAGCTCTAGGAAAAAAAAAAAAAAAAAAATGTTCCGCTCTCACTCGCTCGCTCGCTCTCCTCCTTAAAACATTTCTCAGGGCAAATTATGTGCATCTAAAATAAACAGTCACCTTATTGATTGCTTCAAAGTCAACAAGTTCTAAATGCAAAATGCAATCAGATCATTCCCATCATATAGCACCCAGGATACATTTAGCAATATAGTCACCTACAGCACCAAAATAGGAGTGTACATTGTGCAACTGCTCTCTCAATTTCTTTCTTGCATTCAGATATGTTATTACGAGAGATCATCAGCCACACACGCCAGACCTCCCCCTTACCCCAAACACACACACGCACACGCTCTCTCTCTCTCCTAGGGTCTCTCTCCATCCTTATTTGTTGCTACCACACGCAATTAAAAGTGAACATCCCCCCTTTTTGGTTACACAAAACAGACTAATAGTCACTTCTGTTGTTAGTTCCTTAGCCTTAATTGCATACCTAGAGGTGCACCTACTGCATCACAAGGAGATCTATTGAAATTCCCCATGCTCCATTTTATCTGACTTTTTTGGAGGAGGGGGCGGTGCGGGGGGCTGGAGAGTGACCGTTAAAATGAAGCCAGTTTCAGCACCTGATTATTTCATTCTGTTACACATTGAGAACAGAGCAGTGGGAACCAGACACTTGCAAACTGAGCATAAAATACCCCTTATTAAACAGTATTAAACATTCGGCCACAACAGTAATTTTGTTTGTTTACATGCAAAACATTCCCTCACCCCACATCAGTTTAAACCTCTAGCAGATGATTACACTGAAAGTAAGAGAGGGAAAAGCAGCTGGAGTTCAAATAAATACTCAAAAATTACTAGTTTGCAACAGGAAAAGATGCATTTTAGGCATGTATGTATGAGTACGTAGATGTATAGGTGTATATATTCATTGCTGCGCATTTTCCCCTTCTCCAGTCACTGAGTTTTACTAATTTACATACCATTGGAGTTCAGTGGTGTATATAGCGCACTGCTAGTAACATGCAACTTTAGGTTTTACAACTGAGATCAATACAATGGACAAAACTAATGCTATAATCGAAGTAGAAATGATAAACAAATGATAGCAAGAGAAAAAAATGCTTATATATACACAAGTGAAAATATACTATTAAACATTAGGTATTTATTACAAAATATTTGCATGCAGAGTCCTCGGTGCGTTATCATGCTATTTAAATTCGTCTTTGCTATTTAGATGCAAAGGAAGTAGATCCCAAAACGGACATACCATAAACACTGGTGCTACTGATCATTTCTTGCTGGCAGCACAAAAAGCTGAATTGGATTTTTCACAAGCAGGAATTCCAAAGGTTGCTTTTCATTAAAGCCACTTTTCCTCTCAGCTATCAAATGTCACTGCCTTGAAACGTGGGCCCTTTCGTCAGGTATTCATTTAACCTACATGCATATAATTAAGTGGGAAAGCAACATCAACAAAAAGGGGATCTCAGATCACAAGAGAAGAAAGAAAGGGGGGAAAAAAAGCACATGACCAGGAATGCAAGTCCATGTCAATTTCACTCACTCCCATTGAAACTAACAAGAGCTCCAGGGAGGATAGTAATAGGATCAGTGGATTGTATATACCATTAAATTATACATCTTTCTCTCCCTTCCGAGCCAACAATACGCCCACCACGCTGTACCCCCTCCAAGATGATGTGCTTACATTTTACTGCAACAGCTCCTCTGACATATTCGTGCCCCCCCCCGCCAAGACACAGCGATTTAAACCTAACTTTTGTTTTGCGAGATTCTTATTTGCACTTATTTGCTCAGAAGTTAGTTGCCTCAAAGTCCAGCCCCGCGTTACCTGCAGTTTATTATTTTCAATGCAACTTAAAAATAAATCCAATTAGGAGGAGGAGGTGGGGAGGGAGCTTACAATCGCGAACTCTTAATCTGCCTACTATTGTTGGCAATGATCAAGGAGGAAAAACCATGCACTGCGATTGTATATCTGTACTTTCCAGACTACGATTAGGAAAGCAGAGCGGAGTGTTTAGTATCAGAAAACAACTGCAAATTAGGCAAAATATTTAGGGCACGAGCAGGCGATTAAAACAAATACGCGGCTGTCTCGGAAAGCTTTAAGATTAAATAAAATTTAAAACGATAGTAGGAAGACTAGGGAAAAAAAAAGAAAAGATCCTCTTACCTGGAGATTTGGTACAAGAACCCGATAGGTTAGAGTAGCATCGATCCGATGTGTTTGCTGATGAATGGGGGCTCGGGTTAAGTGAAGGTGCCTATGATTTGAAATCATTCCAAGTTTTTGAAGGGAAGACTGACTGCAGCCTCTGCCATGTTGGAATTTCAAACCCAAAACAGCTGCTTTGCAAGGAGCCAGCATGCCAGCAGCTGGACGCCTGCGCAGAGCGCCGCCGAGCCAAATTCAAATCACTTTCACGCGAAGAGCCAAAGATCAGTTTTCAAAGGGGGAGCGGCGCGGGGGGCGGGGGCGCTCCGCGGCCCTGCGCGCCGGGGCCGCCGCTTCCCGCGGGGGCGGCGGGGCGCCCGCGCCGCGGCCCGGCTCCCGCTCCCCGGGGCGGTGGGACGGGGGGCAGCGGGCTCCCTCCGCGGCGGCGGCGGCGAGGCTCCCCCCGGGCGCGGCGGCGCTCCGCGGCGCGGGGTGGGAGGGGAGGGCCGGGGCCTAGCGGCGGCCCGCGCCCGCGGGGCAGGCGGGCAAGGAGCCGGCGGCGGAGGTTTCCCCCGGCCGCGGCCGCCCCCGCTCCGCCGCGGCCGCCCCGCGCCTCCCCGCCTGGGGCCGGGGGGGGCGTCCCGGCGCGGCCAGCGGCGGCCTGCGCGGCGGCCCTCGCCGGCCGGCTTCTGCGCCGCGTCCGCGGGCGGCCGGTGTCGGGGCTCACTGGCCGCCACCGCCTCCCGCCTGAGGAAAATGGCCGGGGTGGAAGTGCCCCGCGCGCCGGCGGGCTTGTCCCGGCCCGGGCGGCGGCCAGCGCCGCGCAGACGTGCCCCGTCCCCGCGCTGCTCCCGGGGAGCCCCCGCAGCTGCCCGCCGGAGCCCGGCTGCTAGCAGCCGCGGCGAGGCATTCCCGGTAGCCGGCAATGGCTGAGGGGCCCCGGCAGCCACACCTCCCTCTGCCCGCACTTCCCTAGCCCCGGCTCGGCGGGGGATGGCAGGGAGCCAGCTACCCCGGCCCACAGCTGCCGGGGACTCCCCTTGCATAAGAGGGATTCCCCGGGGGGCTGTAGACGGGCTTTACAGCCTCTTTATGCTAGCAGGGAAGGCATAAAGTGGCCACACAGCACAAATTGGGCCCTCCCTCTCGTACACCGGTTATGCCGTCTCTTGCAAACGGGTCTTTCTCTGTCTCTCCCCGGCGTGGCCGACCCGCCGTGCCCGGTGCTCACGGGCACCCTGCTCCCTCCACACCATCCCTGCCCACGTCTGCGTGCCCACCTGCCTGTTACCGCAGCTGCGGAAAGGGGAGTGAGGGCTTTCCACGAGACAGATCTACATTCCTGGTTTTACACCTGATGGGACTATCAGAGCATTTTTACCTTCTCTTCTAACAGGGAAGAAGCCACGCTGTCCGGATGCTGTTCCTAGGTTCTGGCTTAGGGTCCTCCTGGAGCGGTTTCGCTTCCTCTCTTCCTGGTCCTGCTGAGGAGTTAAGGATGGCTTGCGAGGGTTGTTTGTCTGTCCTGGATGTGGAAGAGATGGATTAAATTTTCTTAGTAAAAAAGGAAGACGCAGTGGGAGTATGGGCTCTGGAGGAAGCAGAGGAGACCAGTCCCAGGGGATTAGCATCTGGAGGAGTGGGAATGGGCTGGTTTCCTGGCTATTTTCCTTTTCAGTAATATAGTAGGCCTAAATAAAACTCAGAAGTAGTTGCCAGCAGAAGCTGCTGTGAGCTGTCAGCCAGTCCCTATCCTACCCGGTAACAGAAGAGGAAAAGAGAGGACAGGAAGGTCTGTCTGATTGATGTGGTCCATGAAGTGATTCAGTCAACCCAAAATGATTTTCACCAGCTGAAGACTCTTTTGGGAGGCCTGAGCCCCCCAAGTGATACGGCTGTGCCTGGAGATTGGAAATAAAAGGACAGAGCAAAATGGCTAGATAAACTTCTGCTTATTAAGGATATGGAAGGTGTTCCTAGCTCGCTTGGACAGCTAGGGATAACGCTAGCACTGCTACACAAGGAGAGCACTGCTAGTGGAATAATAAGGTGTCCTGAAGCAAGGGGCTGGTTCTAGAGCAGATACAGCTTATACTAGCAAAACTGCTTTTGCGTCCCATTATGTCCCAACTAAAACAAAACATACACGTGAAAACACAGTTTAACTGAATGTTGGGATAGAGCTATTTTCAGAACTCACAACATAGCTATAGCAACAGAAGTCTATAGAAATCACTTTTAGACAGCTGCCCAGAGCAGCCAGCAGATGAGAAACCCCACCACAACACCCGCT
Source organism: Gymnogyps californianus (assembly GCF_018139145.2). Classification (NCBI taxonomy): domain Eukaryota; kingdom Metazoa; phylum Chordata; class Aves; order Accipitriformes; family Cathartidae; genus Gymnogyps; species Gymnogyps californianus. The sequence continues at coordinate 24,274,765 of NC_059477.1, read as the reverse complement.
GTGGCCCAGTCTGCAGCGTTCTCTTCTGACACCTTTTCCCTGCCCTCGGCATCGGGTGGCTACGAGCAACGGGCCCATGGCCTGGATCAGCCCATTACCTGTTAGCCAGATACTTAGATAGCCACCCATCATCCCTTCTACAAGAGCTCGTGTGTATTAAGTGGCAGCTTTGGCATTAACGCAAGCAGACAACTGTTCCAAATGCAGGTAACGCATCAGTGGCCTCTGGTGTTCACTAATTTGACCAAACTATACATATTACACTTAGTAGTCTCTGATGCTGAAATCTGCAACACAGCATATTGCCCCTGCTAGTGTTGCCAGCACCAAGCACTGAAAATAAGAAGTCATGGTCCCGAAGTCATGGTCCCAAAATCATGAGGTTGGTCTAAAAATCATATCGTTAAACATAAAAATGATTCTTTTTGGTTTTGCTATTTTATACATCTGGATTTCTTTTCCCATTTTTTTCCAAAACCATGGCACTATGCACTTTTTCTCTCAAGTGAAAGATGAGTTTCTTCCGCAATTACAGAGCTCCATGACTTGTAGCTGTAGGAAAACAATGGCAACTATCATAAGGCATTACTAGATGAGCACCAGTGCTTTTGAAATTTTCTGACCAGTGAAGAATACATTTATCAATCTTAGTATTGCATTAACCTCAGTATTTTCATTTTATATACCTATATTTCTCTTCCCTTCAGGCTTCTCATGCCGCATTAAAATAGCCTGAGTTGAAACAGTAGCCATGCAGTATATGTTCGTATGGGTCGACATTAATCTCTGTGCAGAAGGTCAGGATAAGGCTTACGTACCATATTAAGTCCTTATTTTGAGGTATGAACTAGGCTGAAGTGAAGGCCTTGTTCAGCTCATCTGTACATGGATGAATTCCACTCTTTGTTTAAAATGCCACCAAACAGTCCTGATCCTTTTGAATGGGAAATTCTCACAGACTTTCAAACTGGGAACGTTACTTTGAGCCTATTTCAACATCTAGGTGAAACGTTCACAATGAAATTCAAAACCACATGAAACTTGCCTGGTTTCGGGTTTTGTTACAAACTCCAAACTCAGACCAGGCTCCTTGAAGGGTTCACAGACCTTTTCAGCAAATCTAGATTAATAACATTTAAACCATTTGAATTGTGAAAACAAAACAAAACAAAACAAAACAAAAGAAACAAAAATCCCAGAAAACAAAGAACAAGAACATGTAACTATGCTATTGCATCAGTTCTCCCAGGGATGCTGATATGATGCATGTGGACTTTGTAGTTACTACTTAGCATATCTAGTAAAGGTTTTTAAGAGCTATAATAAAAACAACGGTGTTCTGTGAAGTAGTCTTTAGTGCCTTTACATTAATTACATGGATTTCATTTGTAAATGAGAGCAAGTTTTCAAAGTGGCAGACAATGCCAGAGTTCTTTTAATGCTGACAGTTTGGCAGCATCTGTGCTCCCCTTGTGTGCTGGCAGCGCAGACCTCCAGGGCAGGGCCTCCTGCCTGCCTTCCTCCCTCTGTGCTGGGGAATCCCTTCAGTCTCCCACTCTCAGACCTCACATGGGGCAACCGCAGCTATAATTGCCTACTAGGATGTGCTGCAATAAATGGCCTGCGAGTGCTCTTTTTTGGAATTGTGGTCACTGGTGAATACATAGACTATTTTCTTCCTTTGTTAGGAGCACAGCCAGTTTAAGAGCTCAGGCAACTCAAATCAGATATTTGTACCACCTGGATCCCCACTGAGCAGCTGAGGTGGCTCCAGATCCCACATGCTGGGACACTTCCAGAATGTGTGTGGCAGGACAGACCTTCGTGGACCTCTCTTATCGGGTGGGAAATGCTACCTCCTCTCTCCGACTAGAGTGGTCAGTCACAGAAACCTCAGTCTCTTTAGCTAAGGGTTCACTTACTGCCTTTTAGGACCACCTTTTTGTGTGTCAGCATGAGTGCAATGGCAGCCTCAGCTTGCTGGAGCTGAGACTCCAAGAGGCAATGATACCTGTGTGGGCCTTAAAGTATTGATAAATATAGATCAGAAGTAATTGTCTCTTTCTTGCATACAGGCAACTAACATTTAGTTGAATTAATGCCCTAAATAAGCCCCACAGCAAACAATGGGACAATGGTCAATCACAGAGGGGGAATGCGTTCCAAATATTAACGGTACATGTTGCTTGCAGGTTCTTCCCAGGAGACTGCAAGGGATGAAATCCTCCCTTCTAGCCATACTGCTGTTCCGCGCAGTTTGACTGAAGGTTCAAACGTGTCCAAGGCCTAGGTCAGTGACTAAGCCAGGAACACATAATGTCTTCCTGGACTCCTTTAGCACACAGCATGCTGGCTTAGGTACTGGGCAGTACCTAATATTGCAAAACATCACTTGACCATAGGCCATATTTGATGTAATTCTTGACTGTGTCAGAAAGAAAAACTTTATATAGAGTACATCTGTCCATAGAGGCACTTTTTGCATCTTTGCTGTGCTGATGTAAAAACTGGTAACTTCTACAACTTGTAACCACTTTGGGTTAGATTCTGGGGTTTTGAAGAGATAGCGTTTCCAATACTTTTGTTCTCTTATTTGTTTGTTTCCAATTCTGTGGAATGGGGACTGGGTCGCCTTGATTTCAGTGAGATTTCTAGCCAAACCCTTTATTGGTCATTCTCTACAGTCTTGCTGAATATTTGATGCTTTCAGCATCACAAAACTATTGGTCTCTGAAGTCACCTCCATTTTCCATTTTAGTCCTAGAGGAGAAATTGTTCACAATATCCAACAAAAATATTCATTTAGCAAGTGCCTTGTATAACAGAACAATATGTAGATGTTTGTCACAAACATCTGACAAGACCTATGCCTTCTGGCATTTCTTGAATTTTGAGTGCTTAATATTTTTACTTTGGTAGCAAATACATTTTTAATACCATTTCTCCATTTTTTTAAAAGCAAACTTCAATGCAGAAAGTCCCTCTTGGGGAACTGTAGGAAGGAGTTGAATGTTTTTAGGGTTTTTGTTCTCTGTCTTCTTTTATTTCTCACTGTGTTGTTCATTAATGGGGTAAGAACCTCACTAATCCCTGTCATTTGCCTTAACAAATACATTAATAACTTGTTCTCCTCATTTAAAATAGCCTCTCCTCATTTGAGCTAGAGGAGGATGAGGTGCCCACATGAGGCCAGTAGGATTCAGAGACATTCAACAGTGACAATGGAATACTAAGGCGCAGGAATGGCAGTTACAAACACATTATTTCTCTTTTTCCTGTCTCTAACTCCTTTTTTCCCTTACAAGTACTATCTTTGCCTTGGTGCCAGCATCTTTCTCATTCCCTCCCTGATTCCATATCTCAGTCGCAATCCTTCCCATTCGCCCCCCTATCTAGTACCAGTCTCACCCATAAGTCCTTGTCCTAAACCATCGTCACATTTTATGACCTTTGGCTTGTGCCTTTTTCATGTGCCTGAACACATTTGCCTTTGTTTTTTTTCCCCTTCCTTGATGGTCTCCCTTTTCTGCATTCCGGTCAAGCTGCTTCTTAGTCCATGTTGTCCGGTGATCTGCAGGAAGAAGGCCGAGAACATCTGATAGTCACCTTTATTCTCTTTGTATTTAGCACCACTGGCAATTGAAAAGAGAAATCTGAGAGCAAGTCCTGCTCAGATCTGCAAGCCCCAGGAAAGAATACATCCACTGCAGACAGAATCTTTGAAGAAGCTAGTAAATGAAATATGCAAACAATTTTACAGAGGATCAGATTTCTCCAGACTGAGGAAGACCTTCATAGGCTGGTGAAAGAGCAATATCCCTTCCCAAGCTGAGTCCCACTACAAGCTAGTAGTCAACAAAATATTTCAAAAATTTCTTAACATGAGCAAAACAGATTTTCCCTCAGTGCATTCTGAGAAACAGCTGACCATATTTGCTGAAAGTTTTGAAAAAATAGCCCAAGGCAGATATTTGGCATGAAAATTGCTGTCCAGTGGTTTATGTTTGACAAAGTTACAAGCAACTGGAAAAAGGTTCTTACAATGAAACCTTGACTCTAAGTATCCCACTATAAGAGCCTACAATTAATGATTACCAATAACAAAAATGTATTTTACTTAATGCTTAATACTTAATGACTTAATTTAGTCAGTGCCTAGAAAGAAAAAATCACTTTATTTTGGAGGGGGAGTGGAATGGTGAAAATTAAACAATAGTATGCTTACAAAATTGCAATTTTTTCCCAAGTGCTTTTTCCAAGCGCTTTATATGCTCTTCTCAGAAACATTTGGTATCTCATCTCCAAATGCACATTATAAAATCTCTCATTTACCCTACAAATGAATGGAATTAACTTTGGAATCAAAGGAAAGAAAAACGTTTAGCAGAACACTGGAATTGCTCAAAATTGCACATATGCACAGAAAAAAGTTCACCTATTAGATTACATGCTATAGGATCTGCATGTCTGATAAAATACCCACAGGGCTTTATTTGCTGTTGCTTTAGGAGCAGACTTTTACCCGCTTTTTCTCTTTTGATGAGTAAAAGTTCCTTTACTCTTAGACAAATATCTTGCTCTAAGTAACTCTCCTACACCATGATATTGATCTTCACAGAATAAAATTCTTTTTATAGTAAAATTAAGACAATGTTTATGACTTATTGTTTTAAACATTGTCTTCAGTGTTGATGTGGGTATATTTAAGTCATGAAACAACATTATCAATCTATCTATGTAGTCATCTCTAAAGCTTTACATTCTCTAAAGCTTTTCAAACAAGTGAAACATTTTTAACTATTCTTGCTAGGGATTCATCTTTAGGAATGCCATGTTTATGAGCCTTAACCAAATATCCAAAATAAAATAGCTTTCCAACATGCAAAAGCACCAACATATCAGACAAGTATACCTTACATTTTTGAAGCAGAAAAAGAAAAAACTATTCAGACTTCAAACATCTCAATTCAGATAATCTGAGCAACACAGCTGTTCTACATATGACATTCTTCCATTGCAAGAAATATATTGTCTCACCTAGGAGACAAAGAAGTTAATAAAGTAAATTAATACAGTTGGGTTTAGTGCTATTAATGAGAGCATCCTTCCCCACTGCCTGTAATGTAATAACTAAATCTTGCTAACTTGTACTTTCTTCTTCTAACTTCCTTAGAAAGCTCAAATTTGCTAAATGCACAGCATTTGCTGCAATCAACAAGGCACTTAAGTACGTGCTTAATTTTGTGCACATGAGTAATCACATTACACTAAATGGAACTTGAATGCTCAAAGTTAAGCACACACTTAAGTGCTTTGCTGGATCAGGGCCAGAGCATCACAACTTGCAGGTCATCCTTACTGCACAGTAAGAGATCACAAACCTTAAATATTCTGTAGAAGCCTTCTCCCCACTTCAAATCAACAGTACCAAAAGCAAGGACAAGAATACAGTAATAAGTAGCTGCTGCATTCTTTTCTTCTGTTACAAGTCACTAAACTGGCAGCAGTACTTAGAATATAGCAAATTACCAATACAATAAATTCTCTTAATAAGTATCCATAAAATTACAATTTATTTTAAAGATCATCGTTTGTAATTCTATTCTCATAAGACCATTAGACACATGGGTCTTTTTAATTTTAAAAGACCTGCTAATAGTTCTCACAAAAGAATTTATTCAAGACCTTGACCTTAAATTGATACAATTGCACAACTTAATCAGAATTAAACATGAGTCAAAGTACCGTACAATATTATCATGGGGGTCAACATAGCCCTTCAGCAGCCATGCAGAGGATGCCATTAGTACCACAACCTTGGGTATCTAGGATTCTGATTCTGGGGATCTAGTACTCTGAATGAAATGTTTTTATTAAATGTTTTCTGCCAGTTATTATGCCAAAGAGGCGGGGAGGGGGACTGATGTTTCTTCTTTCCATGTGTCCTGGTTTCAGCTAGGACAGAGTTAATTTTCTTCCTAGTAGCTGGTATAGTGCTGTGTTTTGGATTTAGTAGGAAAATAATGTTGATAACACACTGATGGTTTTAGTTGTTGCTAACTAGTGTTTCTACTAAGTCAAGGATTTTTCAGCTTCTCATGCCCAGCCAGCAAGAAGGCTGGAGGGGCACAAGAAGCTGGGAGGGGACACACCCCGGACAGCTGACCCAAACTCGCCAAAGAGCTATTCCATACCATATGACATCATGCCCAGATGGGTGGGGTTAAACCATGACACCATGCAACTGAAAGGACAGAAAAATAGTCTAAGAATCTTTTCAATTCAGTCACAGCTTTTCAATCTAAAATGAAACCTTATACCCACTGTGCTACACACTTCATTATTTAGTGTCCTGGCTGGATGGACATGGTTCAGCACTTCCTCAGCACCCGTTTCTCTCTTCAATAATAAGAAATTAATATTTTTTTAGGATCAGAAGGTACATTTTAGATTTAAATTTGCCTGACTGTTGACAGTATTCAGATACAGAGAACTTCTATGTTTTTCCAACACATAAGTTTCATCACAAAAATTAGCAGGGTGAAATGGCAAGTAAGGACACATTGCCAAGTCTGGTTTTCTACCTATCTACAAAGTAGTTTTCACACTTTCCATGACTGTGAATGTCCTTCTTTCTCTATCTTTTTTTTAATTATTATTTTAATTGGGAAGAACCAAAAAATCCTTCTCTATACTGAAAGGGTTTGTGTTGGGGGAGGGGGATGTCAAGGAACCAAAAGCACATTCCAAGCCAATTTTGATCTCATTTACAGGGATGAAAATCTGGAATTAATCCATTGAGTTTAACAGACATGTTCTAGGCTTACATAGATGAGATCTTACATTTATAAGTGAAATCAGTGTTTTCCCCTCTGACATTCACATGGCTTAAACCAGAAACATTTCCTGAATAAAAAAAAGGCCAAATCATCCAATTGGGAAGATGGGCATAATTCCATTGAAGTCGATGGAGCTGTAGTCATTTACATTAGCTGATGATCCAGATGGAAGTAGATAAAAGTTTTCAGAGCAGGCTTCTTTCATTTAAAACTGCATTATGTTAGGCGCGCTGTTGATGCTCAGAATTAATGTGCAAGTTGTTAATCTCGCTAGACCTGGATTTAAAATTAGACAATGCAATAATTAGTTTGGCACTATCATTCTGCTACCTAGAGGGAAATAATGTAGGTCATAAAATACCAGTGATCAGCACAACTTTTCATACAAAACAAAGAATCTGTACTGGGAGAGAGGAGAGGAGGGAGGAGAGGAATTCAGAAATTGGTTGTTGTCAAAGACCAAACTGGGCTGTGAGGTACTGTACCACCTCACAAAATGCTCTATTGCATATGTCTACTTATGTTTCTCAGCTCCCAAGTGTGCAGATGATTCTGTAGGGTATGATTGACTCAAAGATGTCTACAAGCTCTCTTTCTGTACTGTTTTTATGTTGGACGTTCATTATTCTTCATGTCTTTGTTATTAAAAAATTAGGAAAATGATTTATTTTATATTATTGTCCTTTTTTTGCTTTTGCTTGAAATATAAGCATTATGCAGAGCAAACAGTTTACAAACATACATAAGTGCAACACTATAGTATATGTATCTTGATTTGTTTTCTTGACAAATGACTACTGGCAACATCAATAATTCAAAGGGAGAAACAATGAAAATATAGAGGAATTGCATTTGTGTACTTCTTTCTGTCCTGTCAGTCATTCTTGCTAGGGTTTTATATAAACATAAAGAAAATTAGGAAATCATCAAGTCTGAAAGCTAGTCTTGATGAACACTTGCTTACATTTTGTACTATTTAAATGGTCAGGATGCTTAAATATACATATTTTGAGGGTATCTCATACATGCATCTCTATTAAGAAGACAATATTGTATTAGCTTTTATACAATCAGTCTGTGTTTATGTAAGATACACAGCAGAGTTCAGTGAAGATAAGATGAGAACATATATACAGGTGTGCATGTATCTGAAGTATCTCTATGCCTCTTGTACATATACTATTAGAAAGTGCACATTTGATGTTATAGATGCATATATTCATAAATCATTTAAAGTTGTGCTTTTCATGTGATGTGAGGCACAGATACAAACTTGCTAATGATAATTATAGAACTGATGCTGATTTAGTCATTTCAAGAAAGCCATGGAGGCATAATTAGTGTCTGAATGGCCTCAATATTGCATTATTAGGAGGCTAGGGTGAAACTTGAAATGAGAACATCAAGGCTGATAAAAGAAAAGAAAACATGAAATACATACATAATTCATTCTGAGATATTATAAAGGTTTATAACCAGAAACAATAATTTGCAGAAAGCATCTCATGTACTGGAGCCAACTGCAATAATTTGGTCAACCTGTTTAAGATCAAATAGTATTCTTAGCTATTCTCAGTGGTATCTTTCTAATAAAGTAGCAGCAAACAGACACTGTTTGCTTCTGGTCACTTTTAAAGAATGTTCAGTTTATCAGTAGGGACTTTAATCTCAAGCTTCATAGAGTACAAAAAGAACATTGATCCTACTGTTTTGTCCTCTAGGCCACAAGGCATGCACATTTTTACATTCATTTGTCATAAAACAAAAAATACATTTTGCCCTTTGAAAATACCAAATGCCAGCTTTTAAACAAAATAATTTTCCATCACATTTTTCCCTTTCTTTTAACCTTTCCATCATTCTGCCCCCCCCCCCCCGCTTCCTTTTATCCCAGACTAATTTCCTCTCTCTGTTAATGCCTTTCTTCCATTTTAAGTACCAGCAAGAACTTTGCAGAATTCCTTGTTTTGGACCCTTGCCAAACTAGCCACTGTTTAATGATTTGGCATGGTAGTTTGAATTAATCAGAATTCTTCACAATCCTCTTTCTAATTTTCCTTCTAGATAGGTTACAGAATATACAAATAATACCTTTTTACCCAAGTTAGACAAAGGAATGTGTGATATCATCTGGGTTAGACCAGTTCTAAAGATCCAAGAAGCTGGACAAAACCCATCCTTTGTCTATCATTTACTTCAAATTTATCTTCTCTCCTTCATTTAAATAAATCTAATATACAAGAAAATCTTAGAATTTCATAAAATTTTACATACAGAAACAAATTAATTTGTTATTTTTCTGTACTTCTTATTTGAACGTAATTTTTTTTCACTTGCTTTGCAATGATCTAAATTTGCCACTATCAGAAATATGTTCAATAGCCTCCTTTCATAATCACTGGATCAAGGGTCTATATCCAGTTCACCACAAAGAATGCAGATGTCTTGCCTTCTCCAGCTCTCGAAAGGTAGTTATTGCATATGGTGAGTGGCTCCTGCTCCCAAGCCCTGCTCAGCCTTTAGTTCAGGCCAGGGTAACTCTTTCCTCCTTCCCAGATCTTTTTTTTCCTTAAAATATGTGGGTTTTTTTTCCAATTTTTCTGTGATGGAGCCATGAACAAACAAGGATGTTTTCTTGACCAAAACTGTAGAAAAGTCTTGAATTCTGCTTTTGCCTGCCACTATCTGAAAGAACCCTGCTGGTTAAAAACCTCATTAAAGGTTATGCAAGGAAGATATGCAAATTTTGTGTCTTCTCTTAAAACATAAAGTATCTTCATGAAGAAAAAAGTCAAGGATGCAATGTTACTAAATGGTCTGTGGCTTGAATTTTAGTGAGGGAGTACTTGCATACACAAGTACAAATTTATAACACCCTTTCATGTTCCATGGCTACCAAGGTTTAAATACACATTTGTCTTTAATTTTCACTTAAATTAAGCTAAATAGAAATTTTTAAGTCCTGTGTCAGCTTGCAAAAACTAGCTTTGGAGGAGACTTATTGACAGGATAACATTCACAAACTTAAAACCACTGGGGTAGATCCCAAACGAGTAGACAAGAATGTTCATTCTCTCAACTCATCTTTATATGAATAGCATAGCTCATTTCATCACAGCCTCCTGTGCCTCATTGAGTTTGTTTTCAAAGTCTGAAGTTTATATAGAATAAAAGACTATTACAACCATGAGCGATAAGGTTGATTGAGAAAGATCAGATAGTGGCAGACAGGACTTGATCCTGAAAAAATCGGAACTCCTTACTTCTCATTGTCTTTTGCAGTTATTATACATTCAGCGCTAGAGAGAATCCCCCTTCTGTTTCTCTTTTTTCCCCCTACTTCTTACTAGTAACCTTCAACTTTACAGGAGGCACAATTAACCACAGGAGCCAGTGCAAGGAAGGGCTAAGTGTGTGACTATATCTAAAAATCAGCTAGCTGGATAACTAGCTAGTTATCTAGTAGTTAAGGCACTCACTTTCATTTTCATAACTTTTGACACATCTATATTTATAATATTATAAATATTTGATATAATCTTGCCAACATTTACAGTAATTTTTGCAATCTACAGTAGCAAATACTGCAATGTAACATGCTTTAAAAGATACCTGCTGGACTGTATTTTAAAATAAATTCTGAAAAAAAAGCTATACCCTAAAACTGGAGGTGAGAGTGAGGTCTCTCTCATAATCTTGGGCTTGATAGTATTTTGGAACTGTGAAAATATTTTACTATTTCATCATCCATCATATTTCCAGTAAGTTGAACTACCCTCTGCAAGCTCCAACACAAGAATGATGGTCTCTGATGCAACCCAGCCAAATATGCTTCCCCCAGGTAAGACTGGAACCAGTGGGAACATCTGGAGAAATGAAGACTTACCCTGTATAGCAGAGGATCATGTTAGGGAACATTTAAACAAATTGGACATACATAAGTCCATAGGACCTGATGGAATGCCCCCACAAGTGCTGAAGGAGCTGGCTGATATCACTGTGAGGCCACTCTCAATTATCTTAGAAAGGTCATGGTGATCAAGGGAGGTTCCTGAGGATTAGAAGAAAGCAAATGTCACATATCGTCAAGAAGGAGGATTTGGGGAACTACAGGGCAGTCAGCCTCACTTCAGTCCCTGGGAAAATGATGAAGCAAATAATCCCAGAAACCATTTCCAGACACATTAAGAACAAGAAGGTGATTCAGAGTAAACAGAATGTATCCAGAAACCATTTCCAGACACATTAAGAACAAGATGATTTGGAGTAAACAGAACGTATTTGCAAAGGAGATATCATGCTTGACAAACCTGATAGTGTTCTATGATGAAACAACTAGCTCAGTGGATGATGGAAAAGCAATACATACTGTTTATCTTGACTTTAGGACGATGGAACAGAGTGCACCCTCAGCAAGTTTGCAGAGGATAAAAAACTGGGAGGAATTGCTGATACACCAGATGGTTGTGCTGCCATTCAGAGGGACCTCAACAGGCTGGCGAAATGGACCAACAGGAACCCCATGAAGTTCAACAAAGGGAAATGCAAAGTCCTGCATCTGGGGAGGTATAATTCCATGCACTGGTACATACTAGGGGCCAACCAGCTGGAAAGCAGCTCTGCAGAAAAGGACCTGGTGGGCCCTGGTGGACAACAAGTTGAACATGAGCCAGCAATGTGTCCTCATGGCAAAGAACACCAACAGCATCCCAGGCTGCATTAGGAAGAGTGTTGCCAGCATGTTGAGAGAGGTGATCCTTCACCTCTACTCAGCCCTGATGAGAAACGTCTGGTGTGCTGGGTCAGTTCCTGGTCTTCCCAGAAAGATAGGGACTTATTGAAGCTAGTCCAGCAAAGGGCCAAGAAGGTGATTAAGGCACTGGAGCATCTTTCATATGAAGAGAGGCTGAGAGAGCTGGGGGTGTTCATCCTGGAGAAAAGAATACTCAGGGGGGTCTTATCAGTCTGTATAAATACCTTAAGGGGGAGCAAAAAGAAGATGGACCCACTGGTATTTGGTGGAAGGAAAAGAGGCAATGGGCACAAACTGAAATACAGGAAATTTCATAATAACATAATGGTAACATAACATAAAAACTCAATTTTTTTACCTTGAGGGTAGTCAAACACTGAAGCAGGCTGTACAGAGAGGCTGCGGAGTCTCCATCCTTGGAGATACTCAGAACCCAGCTTGATATGGCCCTTAGCAACCGGCTCTAGCTGACCATCCTTTGAGCAACGGGGTTTGACTAGATAGTCTCCAGAGGTGCCTACCAACCTCAGCCAGTCTGTAAGTTTGGCCAGAAATTACCAAATTTTCCCTTATTACCATTTAAGATTCATTACAGTCAAAATTCAATAGATACAAGATTGGCTGAGAATGGGTAATGAATATCCATTTTTTTTAACTCCCTGACATGCAATGTAACTTCCTCTGTATTCAAGAGCAGCTAGCAATGCAGTTGTTCTAATGCTACTATGACTAATGATTATTTCTGTATTATTATTATTATTATTATTATTATTACTGTCATCTTAACTGCTGCTGAGATTCTATGGCTTGTCTCTTCAGTCTCACCAACTGCCTAGAACAAACATTGCATGTTTTGGGATAACAATAGCATTCCATCATGTGTATCCTATACTTGATGTCAAAAGACGTGACGTCAAGTACTCAAACACATGCATATAGATATAATATGGTGGGTGTTCTCCCAAGAGGATCTTACAAGGAAATATCTTTCACAGCACTGTGTTTTGAAGGCTCAACTTACAAACCCATTTTTGTGCTTGGCAACTATCTCCAGTTGAAATTGTGTTATTACCTTGCGAGTGGCACAATGCCACTCTAGCAGATGGGCATCAGCGTAGGCGTGCCAGAGAACTAGTACGTGCATTGAGTTTGAGTATTAGGGCCCAGAAACCTATCCAGGTATGAGTGCCTATAAATTTGCATCCTGGTTGAAGGGAGTATGTAATTGCAGCTTCAGCTCAGTTTGGCATTACTTTTGCGTTCTCAAAATACTTCTGATATTACTGAAGAATACAACTTCGTTTGTTTGTTTTCTTGGCAAATAAGGGCTGTGATTAGCAAGGGTACATGGGTGAAGGAGAATGTATTACAGCCATCCACTATCCCAATATTCCCTTGGGGAAGCATACAGGGATGTACACAAGTAAGACTGCAGCCAGGGTGAATTTTCTTATTTAATATAATATCTCATCTGAGTGTGGCATGAAGGCAGATTCATGACCTTTCATGCTGCGGAAGTGTGCATATACTGCAATTTCTTCTGAATAAGATTGCTAATGTTTCAAAATGCTATAAGGGTCTTTACTTCTCCCTTGCAATTTTATTGACATTTTTCTCCTAGTTTTCATTTGTGCTGTAGTCTAAATTTTACACTAAATCATTTAAGTTTGCTCTGGAGAGGCTGCAACGCTGCTCCCAGGCACACTGCCATGATTGAATCCACAAGTGAACACTTTGTATATTCTTAAAAACCTTATATCCTAGTACAGAACATGTAACGGAGCTCTTAGCCAGTGCACTGCAGTTAAATGCATTTGCCTGGGGGTATGGAATCAAAATAGTTATTTGTATTAGGATGCAACTATGGATAGAATTACGTAATAGATACAACTCTGCTTTGAAACATAACGCATACACTTTTTTCCAATAACTTTTGTGTGGGCAGGGGGAGGGAATATGTACATGTAGAAAATTTAATGTTTGCTCAAATGATATGCTCAGATTTCAGAACCAACTAATCTGCTGTATCTTGACAAAACTTAATTGATATTAGTTTGCATCACAGAAGTATCTACTTCTATGGATCTTCCAAAGACTCTTGACTTTTTGGTTTTTGGGAAAGGTTTAAAGTAAATTCTTAGGGTTGAATTCTGCTTGCCTTGAATTCCATGGAACAGGGACCTCAGCTTTGATGAGTAAGTAACCTGATGCACGGCTAGCCAATATCCCTGTAAATTTGTCATTATTATGATTTAAGTATAAAAAACTGCACAAAATTGCATGAATATCGTAGTAGAAAAGTTGGTTTAAATGAGCTTGACATGACAAATCAATTTACTGTCCAGTTTGACATATTAGTTGTCTTTTTACCACTAAGTGTTCCCTCAGGAAATCATAACAAGAAAAGAGATGTAGAGGTGCCCAATTCAGTTGCACAGTGTTGACTTTGAGTTTTATGGTATCAGACGTGTGCTTGTGAGACATAACTAAATTTTAGTAACTCATGAGTTGCTCATTATAAGCAAGTTTCTGTGACACAGTAAACAGATGCTATCAAAAAGTGTAAGATTAATTAATTATGCCCTGCACATACTTAAAAATGCCTTAGTCATTCACATTATTGGTCTCAGATGCTATTCACTATACCATATTTCATATTTTCAGCCTAAGAACAATGCACACAACATTGACCAAAAAAAGCATCATTTTACTGTGAAGTCACTGTTAATGAACCAGCACTCCAGAACAGATATATAGGTTATGAGGCAAAGATCATAACCACATAACATCAGGTACAAGGTCCTGTGGTCATAGATGTTCTTTGTGTGAGTTTTATACCTATCAATCTGCAAGAAAGTGCATGGAGTGTAATTTTATCGAGTGCAAGATGTCACTGTAGTAAACCACAGGCTATCCACAGAAACTAGACCCAATAGTAACTACCCTTGTAGCTCAACTGCAGAAAATTTCTCGAGAAACTTACAGTGTAACTGCCTGTGCTGACTTGGACCAGCTGAAGCCTATGAACCTTCTGACAATGACAGTAGTGTAATACAGGATGAAACTCTGGCCACTTAGCTGAGACATCAGGTATAGAAGCAGATGAACTCCTAAGAAGAAGAGCATTTCTCTTCATTAAAATTTAAAATGGTTCCTCATTTGCTTTTGTACTTCTACAGAATGTAACTAAGACCTTGTTGGGAAAATCATGATGAGAGAAAATTATTTTCTAACTCTAGGTAATTGTAGTGCTATAATAGCTCAATAAAAATGTAACTGAAAGTGACACACTTCCGTATTTTGCTACAAAAAAGTTTTATCAGAAATTCCCAGTCAGCTCTGTGACTCGTTAAGTCCTTCTTATATCGATAATGAGAAATGGAACTAAGCAGAAACCTGGTGGCATGAGTGGGTTTGTTGTAATAAAACACCCTTTAAAGTTCCCCAATGAGCACTGCGGTATCTCTTAACAATCACAACAGCACATGGGCCAGCAAGTCCATTCCAGGTATTACAGATACCTCCATCAACGATTCTTTCTCATCAACAAAGTCACAAAAGGATCGTAGGACAATTCAGATGTGAAGGGACCTCAGGAGGTCTCTAGTCCAACCCCCTGCCCAAAGCAGGGTCAGCTATGAGAGCGGACCACATTGCTCAGCGTGTTTGTCATTCTGGTCTTCAAAACCCCCAACAATGGAGACTGCACAGCCTCTCTGGCAACCTGTTCCAGTGCCTGGCTGTCCTCATGGTGAAATTTTCTCCTCATGTTCACTTTAAACCTCTTGATTCAATTTATGACTGTAAAAGATCAAAAGATGCCTGCAACATATCAAAAAACCAAACCAAAATGTATTTTCTTTGTAGACCTGGCTTTCTGTAAAGGACTTTTTGTTTAGGAATTGCTTTTAAATATGCATGGTATAACATACCCATAAAATACAAGCTAATCCATAATTTGAAGGAATGCCTCAAGATACAGCTATTTTTTCTTAATCTCAAGGAATGTGATTTTGATGGTTTCCACCTAGTCCCTATTTGTTCCCATCAGAAAACCAAAGCAGTCAGCACAGCATGGTTGACAGACTGTGCTCAACAGATGCCCAGAACTGGAATAGCATGGGGTACTGAGGTCAGGAGTGAGATTCATTGGCAGAGATGTGTGTGGGAAACTTGCACAGCATCTGCCTGCGTTATGCCTTTGTACAAGTCAATGCTGTTCGGCCCTTGCTTTTTGAGCATCATATTTGCTCAGAAATAAGGCTTTGAACAACAGATACTTATTAATTCGCTGCTTGCCAGTCCTTGGTAATTACTGCTGGTAATTCAGGAGGTCAAATACTGGTTTATAAAAGTAAGATGTTATTGGAGAAAGGCTGGGAATTAGACCAATTCATCATGTTGGGCTAAATTTGAAGGTCTTTACTCAGTTCTTAGGCAAACTACTGCCATAAGGGATTGAGAAGTTGTCCAATTTCTTAGCTGCCATTTTGTGGCAAATTTTTATTTCCATTTGTCTTTGGTTTAAAACCTCTGGTTATATTCAGTAGCTCCATTTTTACATACACACAAAAAACCCCCAAAACAACTTCAAGTATGAACCCGGGTAGCACCAAATGGCAATTGAAAAACTGTGACTGACTGTTTGTCCTGATGAATACATGGTGGACAAACACAGATTCAATATCACCATTACCCTGGAACTAATACCTCATCAAATCATAACTTCATCATTTGAACCTGAAGTGACTTTATGAGAAGTACAAGCTGTGATGGCCAATCAGACACAATACAGAGGCATAGGAAAGCTGCCTTAGGAAGACTAGAATAGGTTAAGGGAATTCAGCCTTAATTTTACTAAGACAAGGAAAGGAGGAAGGCTGTGAGGAAACCTTCTGGAAGCACCAGAAAATATTCTTTTACTGGCTGATGAAAAGAAGAAAGCAAAAGGGATGTTATTGGGGATTTATATAAAGCACATAGCCATAAAGATATCTAAGAGAACAAATCACAAAGAAAGACATTAGAGGGAAAGTCCAGGCTGAGAAAGGCATTCAAAATGGAAAGGATAATAATGAGGAATTACTAAGCCATATTTGGAACTTGTTAAAACACTGACCTACGCTGATTATAGAGAAGGGATGGACCCATGGACCCTCTCACTGCAGGATTCCAGGTGCCCTGTGCTGGAGGCCCATGTGTGGAAGGGACAGGCCATCAATTGCTGGAGAATGCCCAGAATCCATCCAAGGACGAGTTGTGTGTCAAAGGTAGACCATGGCCCCATGTTAATGTCTGAAAAATCCCAATGGCAGTACAGTTTGTGAAAACTTGACAACTTCATGTATCCTACTTGCCTCCACTCATTTGAAAGCTGAATTGGTTTGTGATTGCTGTGAGGAAGTTTCAAATCAGATTGCTCAGATGTCATCTCAAAGCTGTGCATTCTTGTAGAAACAAACAGTATCTCATAAGGCAAATGCAGTTTTGCCTGAATTTCAGCTAGTTTGTCATGACAACCTTCCGTAGGATCAGTTTTTAGTTTAAAATCAGCAAGGTACCGTCACAGCCTTAGTAAAAGTTGACGAGGTACATTGCTGCTGATGAATATAACATCTCTCTATCAGTCCAGATAAACAATGAGCTGAGGAGCAAAAATAGCTTTATGTGCTGATTTCCTTGATTGCTGTGAACTACTAAACCAATTCTTTTGCCAGCAAATTCACTAAAAAACCATGGCAGGACACTCCAACGACTTAAGGCTTTACATTTCTGTCAGCCTGACAAGTCACGTTATAAGCCAGGGTATGTAGCAGCCCAGGCTATGGATCAAAAGGAAATTACAATGCAAATTATTTTTGGTTAACCACTATCCTTTGAGGCATCTGACTCCGATATTTTGTTGAGATATCTGTAGTTACCAGCAACAGAGAATACCTCTTGAGTGGCTCCATTCCTTCTCTTCTGTGAAAACTCAGAAGGTAATACTGAGTCATTGCTCCCCTGCACAGAGAAGATGCCACAGGGACTGATGTTACTCCTTTTGCTCAGTGTGTGAGAAAAAATCTAGAGGCTTAGAGAGGAGACATGGTTTACAACATATTCACCTGAGAAATCACTTCTCTTCCTGTGTCAAACTGCCAGCTTTGGATCAGAGGCTGTGCTGGAGCTCGTAGAGTATGAAAGAATGGCTTAGCCAGCAGGGTTTTGTCTGTAAGAGGCATTTGGCTTGGGAATTAAGTCTGCCAGGTCCACCAAATCCCTATTGCCTTTGGGAATAGAAATGGTCTCTGAAATGAATATGCTTCATTGTTTGCTCTGGAGAGGTTTCATACCTCTTTTCAGGAATTTATTTCCTACTCTCCGAAGAATGTTATATATATTTGGGGAAATTATATCAGGGAACTGAGATCTTCAGGTGGGCATAAATCTGCATTGTATGGATTTAAAAAAAAAAATCAACTTGTACCTTTTTATTGCAAAAAATCAAAGGGCTCATTTTGGTGTACAATATGTGATAATGGCCTATATTTTAATAATGTGAATTGTGCAGATGTTCCTGACCAAATAGAATGATGATAATTCAGTTTGTTTCTGGGATCACTGGCACATGTAATAACTTGGGTCACTGCATTGCCAATGGATGTAACTTTTTTAAAAGATACGTTTGGAGTCTTCAGATAAATGGAGAGAGGATGTCTGTGAATGGTTCCAGACTGACAGCACCAGGAATAACAGCAACTTACTCATTGCATAGACAGAAAAAAATTACCAATTCGTCCACAAAGAAGGAAAGTGGGAAGTAAGCATATTTAGTGTTTTTTCCCATTTTTGTAAGTGGGATATGTAGGTTGTTAAAGTGATGCTGTTTCCTACTTTCTTTTCTGCTTCAGAGCCCCTTCCAGAAGAATGGTACTCTGTCTGCTCCCAGAGCAACACTAGAGTCCTTCACAAGACTCAATGTTTGCAGTTGGAAAGGTGTACCTCATGTCCACAATCAAGTCTGTATAATAAATTACTTGAAATCTTGCACTCAATCCCTGGAAAACAGCTCTTTGAGGAGACACTGCCTTCTGTTCCCTCCAAACTTGTAGAGGAGTTGGGGAGAAGGATGGTCATGTTGGACACCAGGCTACAGTGTTGCTCTGCTGTACTGTTTCCTGAGGTTAACTTCAGTGGGAGTTTTCCTTTTTCAATAACTAGGTCCTGGAGCAGGCCCTAGTAAAGCAGGAACTGGGGGATGGGGGGCTTCCCCCACCTGAGTTATTGCTTATTTTTCTGGGTGCTAGTTAGTTTTTAATAAGATCTTGTGAGGGGAGCAAGATTATTTGTTCCTTGTTGAAAATGAACTCCAAAATGCTCCACTGCCAGAATATTATTTCTTTGCTTGTGCTTGTTTTCATGTTCTAGTTTCCCTTTGCATTGCAGTCGAAGCAATGACATTAAACTCTTACTCCATGGACTAGTTCTTAAAATAGGACTATCCTAAAATACAAAAAAAGAAGTTTTTCTTTCCCTTGAGTGAGAGCAGAAGAGGGATGTTCTGGTGATACCCCTCTCTCTTTGTGCTGAAGGGTAAACATTTACATTTTACATAGAATCTAATGAGAAGTTCCACAACTTTCCTTAATGTTAGCAGGAAACAGAATTATTATTTTTTAATGTAACCATTCCTCTGAAACAAAGAAAACTAAAAGTTACAATGTGCTTCTGCATAAGAAGATAATAGAACTCAATGGAATTACAATAGCAACTCTATAGAAGTAAAGAATTAAGCAAGACAGTTTACTTCTTCTTGCAAAGTCTCTACTTCTCTAGAGTGATGTGCAAAATAACAACAAACAAACAAACAAGCAAACAAACTCACCAGCAGTAACAGGGAGTCATCCTTAGGGTCACAGACCAAACTAAAGTCATGACCATTTTGTCTTCAAAGAAAATGCCTCATCTATAACACTGAGTCACCAGTATATAATACCAGGGGGGGTTATTGCATTAAGTCCTAGGTGGAGATGAAATTCCTATACTCTCCTATTATGGACCATGTCTCTGTTGGGTCTACAGCATTTGAGTTTTATTGTCCAATTTGCATTCACTGTCACCTCAAACTTCTGTAATGGAAGGCTAGTGTGACAGTACTGGAATCACTTTTCCCTCATCTTTGGTTGCATTAATTCATACCTCTGTGACTTGCAGCCTTCATTTAGAGTGTTTCAGTCTGTTACCTGTTACCTATCTGAGAATAGCAGCTAGTAAAGCTTGAATGAAAGAGGAAAGGTAATTAATTATCATAAAGACATATAAGTCTTTAGAGGCATCTATTTACTGAGAAGGTATAGTTTTTGTGGACCTACCAAAGTAGAGGATGGTATAGATTCCTCTTTGTTCCAGTATTCTCTTCCCTCTGCAAAATAAGATAATTTCTGCATTAAGTAGCAACAGTTGTCATAGAACTTACTATTTTCTAAAATATATCACGCTAATCTCACTAGTTACATCACTGGGTGCTGCTTTAGATGTGAGTAGCTAGCCAGACACAAGGTCATGTAAGTTATTTCAATTAGGAGAAGAAACTGGTGAGGGAAGCACATATCTCTGATGTTAAGATGTTTATATACAAGGAAGCAGAAAATTTTGCCCTTTGTTAGAAGTGAAGTACCACACAGTTAGAATGAAGTGAGAGAGCACAGGCGTTATGCACACTAGGACAAAGTGAACATGCACCCTGGCTTATCTCACGGTAACTTTGTTCATGTACCTGTGTCCTCAGTGGCACCTTAAAACCAGTGGTATCTTTCACAAGTTAAAGTCAGTTACTTGAATTATATGCTGTATTAATGAGATTAAAAAGCTCATTTAGACTTCAGTGCCATGATTATAAGAGTGCAGTAAACAAAACCTTTCTCCTCCTTGCTATGTAACAACAGACTAATAGTTTGAAAATTAAAATTTAGGAGATTTTCTTTCCTCCCTTAAAAATATTAAAAGGGAAAGACAAAACTGAACTTTTAATTTGAAGCCTTTATAGTCTACTTTCCTGCCACTCCTCAGGAGTTTTGTGTTTCTTCCAAAAAAGCCTCCTAGAAATCATGAAAAGGGTTTTCTTATGAGCAGTTTTGAATATTGTTTTTCTTTCAGAGCTTCCTACGAGCTTAAAATACAAATTTATAGTAATATTTATCAAAACACACTAAAAATTACATTTTAGAAATGAACAAGGTTTTATCTTTTGAGTGTCCCACTTCAGAGAATGCTTGCATGGGAAGCAGGCCTTCTCTGTCGTGCATGAAGTCATCAGCCATACTGCTATGCTGACATGCTATGCATTCCAGTTTGATCCCAGCACAGAAGACAAACTGGGAATCACGCACCTCAATACAGAGCTGTGGGCTTTCTAACTGACAGTATGTAGTTGAGGCAAGGAAGAAATAAGAAAAAGAAAATCTGCCTCTTGTCAGCTTCTATTAAAAAAAAAATAAATCTGATTTCCATAGCAGCATTTTAAAGTAAAAGTTGGCACCACTACCCACACTAAGGTCCCTCTTTACAGAAACTGAATTGTAGTATCGATCAAAAGCCTCACACTAGTGAAAAAATGACACTTCACTTATCTGTATTGTGACTTCAGACAAAATCTGACAATGGAAACCCCAACGACCTATCGGCAGTGTGGAATTTCTGATGGTTTATTTAGTTTGACTGACTCTGGTACGTTGCTGCTATGCATATAGTTGCTATGGAAGGAATGCTTTAGCACTGTCTTTCTTCTAAAGGGGTCATGATTTTGCAACATCTCAAATAACACTGATGGCTTAATGTCTGCAAACAGTACAACATTTAACATTTGCTATGCACAGTGAGGATCGCAGTTCATAATTTATTATTCAGAAATTAAGTAAAAATATTTCTATGATAAAATGTGAGGATATGCTTAAATATTCATGAAAATAAACAATACATAATAAATTTATTTTTACAATGTCAATAGGTAATAAGAAAGTAATCAAAGGTGCATTTAGAGCTTTAACAAATGAAATGGAATTTCAGTACTTGAAAGTGATATTTTGAATTAGGCCAACTCTGTTGTTCTCCAAAGCAATGAAAATATTTTCACTTTCTATCCACCAGAACGTCATTAAACTGCACTGAGTTGTTTTCCTCTCTCAAACCCAAACAAAAAAAGCCTCCAGAGCAGGAGCTTTCCATCTCACTTGTCACTGAGTTTCTTAATGCAGTATTTCGCTCTAGCAAAGATCAAACATAAGCAACGGTTTAAAAACTGAACTCGTTGTGGGCTAAAAGTTTATGAAAATATGATCCAGTAGAGACAACTAATGATAAGACTAAAAGTATTCTGTCCCCATTATGACCTTCTCTACAAACTATTTATATGCTTCAATCCCTTAATTAGCATCTTACTAGTTCTCAAATTACAGTCTCCAAGAGAGGATTGGTATGGGATGGATGTTCCCCAATGGTTCAGGGATACCTTAATCCTAAGCAAAAATGTAGCATGACAGAGAGGCCAGAGGCGGTGTAAGACACCACTGGAAAGAGGATTGATGGCTACATTATGCTTCGTTTATGCTGGGTGGACATAGCTGTTTAGAATACATTCTCCAAGCCAATGCTAGGACGTCAGTTTGCACCCTTGTAAACAGCATTTCAATTTATGAAATTCTTTGCTATCTGAATGCCAAAAAGTGAGTGCTGGTCCCCATTTTTTTGAATGAAATGGCATGGCTCATTCAGGAGCTAGTAATATGTTGCTGGCAACAAGCAAAATTCAACTGAATTGAATATTTTATCATTAGCCTCGTGCTTTATACCAGTTAGTCCTCAAAACTATGGCTGTTATTTTTGCTTGTACCCTTCTGTTGGTTACAAAAAGGAGTTTCACTACACTTAGAGCCTGTCAAGAAACTTTTATGCTTCCTAAACAATAAATAAGACCAGGTCTTTTAGAACTGTCAGTTTAATACCAAGGGGGACAAAGAATTAACTCTTTGCAACCAATAAACTTGGAATTTTACAACTAGTATTTGAAAATGAGCCAAAAAGGTCACATTCCTCCTGTAGTAATTTCTCAGGCTGGAATATAAAGCATCATACACAAGCAATTTGATCAGCATAGCCCTGGCAAGTGTTCTTGGTTCTCTTAAAATTCATCCTTTTGTGTCTTAATCTGCAGTAAAAAGGGCAGTCTGTCCTGCTGGTGCACATACTTTCCATGATTTTTAAAAAGAACTTTTTCACAGCTGACTTGACGTTTGCATTCCACATGCCAGCAATGTCTTCACTAAGCGTGTGAGTGGAGTAACAATACATACACAATGCAGTATGTCACTTAGTAATATATCATGGTGTAAAAGAAGATTAATGACATCATCCAGGTAAAGGACAGGATTTGCCTAATATGAGAAATGCAATCATTTAAAAACACAGAAAGAAGAAGAGTGATGATGGAATCTGGGCAGGAGGCATGTAAAGGACAAGAAGCCCATTACAGATGTCCCTATTTAGGAATATCTGGCACTGATTTGGACTTCTAAGTATAAGGGAGAAAAACAGTAGCAGAAAACTGGTGACTTGGCAGACACATGCTGCAGACTATGACTGATGTCTTTCTATTCGTCATCAAACAAAATTCAGAACAGTCTTGTGTTTTATTGATCACATCATAAACAAATTAGAAGTAATAATGTAATAACTGAAAGTTTGTCCCACAGTAGGACTATGCTTACAATGATTACCATGTAACCTAGAGGTGTTAGTCACAGAGCAGGATTTCATTGTGATAGGGGTTGCACAAACACAGAACAAAAAGATGATCCCTGATTGAATGCCCTTCAGTCTAAGGACTAAACAAAAGGCAATGGAAGGGTATGGACTTAAGGAAAATTATGATATGACAATGTTCATCAGCAGTATCACTGGTATCAGTTGATTTAGTGACCCAAAGATCTACTTTTTGCAGGCTTCTTTGCAAAGGAAAGTTTTAAAGTCTTAAAGACAGCTTTGCAAATGTGCATGGGATTTCCTTCCTATAGCAAGGGACAGGGTAACAGTATATTTGAACATGTATCAAGTAGAGACTGGAAGCTGAGAGTATTGGGGAATTTTTGACAATACAGAACCAAACAGGCAGACATGATTAGAAAGCATCCAAGTGGCAAGTGGAGTAGTTTAGATTAGCAAAGGAACAAGAAAGAACCAAACAATGGTCCAGATAAAATTGAGAGTACAGGTTAGATCAGCACTGTCATTATTTCCATTGTTATTGTCTATGTTGATTATTAAATAAATTGTTTATTATTAAATAAATTGTGATTCACATTTTTCAACCACTATCAAACTATAGTAAAACCCCTATGTTTAAATTCAAAATGTTCG
Organism: Gymnogyps californianus; assembly: GCF_018139145.2. NCBI lineage: Eukaryota > Metazoa > Chordata > Aves > Accipitriformes > Cathartidae > Gymnogyps > Gymnogyps californianus. Next base: position 24,250,780 of record NC_059477.1, on the reverse strand, counting down.
CTGTACCACTGAATCCATCAGCATAAACCCAAAAATCAACTATACCCGGCCAAACAGAGCAGACTTAGCTACCCAGAAACAAAGAAACAAAAATAATGAGTGCCACATAAGTTTAGCAAGCGGAACACCATCACATCACCCAGCCTGAAACATACTTTCCAATGTAAATGTACACTTGCAAATAAAAATCCTCCAAAAACTCAGGGAAATATTCAGTTCCAGCTAAAAAGCTGCTGGTATTAAATATTTTATTAAAAAAGGGGGGCAGGGAGATAAACTAAACTAATAATAGAATGTGAAATAGATATTCTAGCATCCTAAAAAGAGATCCATCCCCTTCACTTTGCCAGCGTAGCCTGCTTCAGGATGGCCATTTGCTTATGGAATTCAGTTACTATTTATAACATGACACCAGCTGAAATGTAAAATCATGATCAAAGTACAATAAAGCCCATTGAAATCATAGTTTGTATACAGCTATGCAGTCTTCAGCTGAAGAATTTTCTCTTTCTCTCTCTCATACACATACATTTTGCCTTCAACTGCATCTAGAATAAGTACATTTTCCAGGGCTATTTGACTCACAACTTAGCCAGACTACACTAACTGATAGCGCTTATTTTCTTGGAAAGCGTGTTTTCTGGGCACTGAAGAGCACAATTTTGCTGAGTGCATGGCCCAGCATTGGGGAAAAAAAAATCAAAATTTGCCACTTATTAAACTAAATGTCCTTGATGCTTTATGCAGACAAAAATACTCTCCCCTTGACCCCCCAAGTCCATTAACTTTAGGAGAGCAGTTCTGCGGTTGCTGGTCTCTTATGGTGCCCTTTTCACAGCAACATGATAAGCTCTCAATATACAGTGAGTTCTTCTTTGTAGCATAATGTAGGATATATGGTAGCTTCTTACTTTCCTCCCCCTCTGGGATTCCCAGGATTTGTATACTCTGTGTCCTCCTTATCTGTTTTTCTAAGAGTTCCACCTAGAATTTAAGAATTTATGAATTTATTATCTTTCCCAGGCTTAGTCAATAGATAAGAATTGCACTTTAACTTCCCTTCACAGTTTTTTTTATTGTCAAGACAGTTCGAGTTACTTGTTGCTCCAGGCTGTCTGTTAATTTGTTCATTCTTCCAGTGTTGGCATGCTTTACTTATCCATGGGCATAAAGCATATAGTGTTCCTGGTAACAGGAAGCTTTTTAATTTAATCTGTAGAGAGTCTGAATTAAGGCAGGCAACAGAGCCATGGCTTTACAGAAAACATAGCCACACTGCCTGCATGGCTTGACAACTTTAAAGAAGACTTTCAAATTCTTGTCCCAGTCTGTTCTAGTATTAATGCAAACACCAATAACAATTTTTGGGAGATGCTTTTTTCATTCTTTCCCAATCAGGAACAGAAAGTGGATCCTCCTAAAAGCTTTATAAGGAGATACTGCTACGGTTTTCACTACCAACAATCTAGAAATATCAGGTTCAATACTGAGGTGAAGCAGTCATTTCACATCATTTTTTCCTGAACAATTCCTCTTTAGAGTTGAGATGCCCATCTTTGCAAACCTCTCAATTCCTTCATTTACCTTCTGCCTTTAAATTCTTCCCTTTCTTCTGCTGAATAGTTCTGTGAAATCTTGTCAACTCCTTCGGGCCATATATACAAATGATCTGGATTGTGCCATTATATATCTTATTGTTTTTTCATAAGTATAAACACTACAAGCATACAAGCATATAAGAGACTAGTTAGGCACTATGTCACAGTGTCACATTCCCCTTTCTGGTCAAGATCCAGAATATATGATTGTATTCTGCTATTTGACATCAATTTGTCTGAAAGCACTTGCCTGCAGTTTCAGCATTTCTCAAGTTAGGACATATCTCACCATCATTTAACCAGCTCAGTCAAGGAAATCTGCATTAAAATGCTCCTTAGATTAATCTGTACAGACTGTTTTCCATATGTTCCTTAAATATGACAGTAGGATTGAATTTAAAATGCCAACACATTACATGTTAATGAAGTTTAAAAAAAGCTTATTCTAGTATATTTGGATTTGGTTGAACTGAAACTGATTGAGAAATTAGAAAAGCATTGGTGAAAAAATGAGCTTTGGGGTGGGTACTCCTTGGGAAAATCTGCATCAGAGTGCTTACAGCACTGCCCAGCAGTGAAGGGCTCTTAGCAGTGAGGAAGAATGAATGAAACTTTCCTCTACCCCATCAGCAACACTCGCTTGTATCGGTGTCCTGGTTTCGGCTGGGACAGAGTTAACTTTCTTCTTAGTAGCTGGTACAGTGCTGTGTTTTGGATTTAGCATGAGAATACTGTTGATAACACACTGATGTTTTAGTTGTTGCTAAGTAGCACTTATCTTAAGTCAAGGATTTTTCAGTTTCTCATGCTCTGCCAGCAAGCAGGTGTGCCAGAAGCTGGGAGGGAGCATAGCCAGGACAGCTGACCTGAACTAGCCAAAGGGATATTCCATACCATGGAACGTCATGCCCAGTATATAAACAGGGGGGAGTTGGCCAGGAGGGGCAGATCGCGGATCTGGCATTGGCCAGCAGGTGGTGAGCAACTGCATTGTGCATCACTGGGTTTTTTTCCCTTTTTTCCCTCTTCCTTTTTTTTTTTGTTATATTCCTTTTCATTAAAATTATTATTATAATTATATTTTATTATTATTATTGTTGGTATTATATTTTACTTTGGTTATTAAACCATTTTTATCTCAACCCACGAGTTTTACCTTCTTTCCCGATTCTCGTCCCCATCTCACTGGGAGCAGGGGGGAGTGAGGGAGCAGCTGCGTGGTGCTTAGCTGCCGGCTGGGGTTAAACCATGACAATTGGTCACTGCTCCTCTTCTCTCCTCTTCCTTTCTTCCCTCTTCCCTTGGCTAAATCCCAAAGGCAGGGCAGTTGTGGTACTTTTTGAGCTCCTGCCTAGAGCTGCTGCTACAGGAGCCTTCACTGCGCTGTGGAAGCCAGGACAGGCCTGGGTGTAATTCTGGTTCTTTGTTGATATCTTATTATTCTTGCAAATGCATTTCCCAGTTTACTTGGAAATTTACATAACTGTGAAGAGCATGAATGTCTTGCATATATGAGCAGGGAATAGGATACTCTTGGGTAAATCTGGCAAAGAAATACATTAGTATTTGTAAAAAAACATTACAGTTGTGCGATACCTGATTATACGATAGAGTTGTTCACTGCTAAAGAGCAAGTAGCCATGGCCTAAAACAGCTACAAGAAGGAGATACAGTAGCAGAGTCCCACATAAGAAGGCAGGCTGTGCTCCCTTTACACATCAAGACTGTGTCCTGATAAACATATGGCTGCATGTAGCAGAAAAACATACACTGGCCCATCCTTAGCTGGTGCCAGATGACTTAAAAGACTATCTGCCCCACAGAAAATTCTTTTTTCAGAATGAGAGGCTTTAGGGTACAGTAATAATTAATGCCCTCTACTGTCCAAAAGGTCCAGCCTACAACAACAGCTGGGCTTTCATGGCTTCATGTATGCAAACAAGGAACTGGCTCAGAAGAGGAGGGCAGAGCCTTCTTTAGATTAACTGTTAGAGCAAGGAGGTCCCAGCTTCTCCACCTGCAAGCAGCTGGGACAGCCTCATGACTAATCACTGACTCTGGATTGCTCACAACCCCAGAAAAGATCATACAAAGCTATTAGAAAAAGGGAAACAGGACAAGACTTGAAATGCAGTCCACCAGGCTACACTATACCTGGCAATTTTGAGGACACCAACATAGCTGTGTCCTTGTGCATCGTAGTTGAGTGTGGACACCTGCATCAGCTCAAAGTGACAACAAAGTGACAGTGAGAGTGGTAACTGTGAAATTTCCTCTCTGATACTTTCCAATACTCTGTGTATGAGTGGATCTAGCTTTTAACATAGTTGTGATGCCGCAGCCCCCACCTTGCTCTTTTGGTGGCTCGTCCCTAATGAGTTCTTATTATATCTCAGTGCACAGAAGTATCCTGCCCAGACATTGTATTGCTAAATTCTCTGGGCTTTCAGACAACCTGTGATGAAAGGTAATTCAAGGAAGGACAGTTATTTTAATGTTTGGAATCCCATATATTTAACAGCATTTCACTACATGTTATCACTCATCTAACACTGAGTTCTCTGTGAACTCCACAAAAGAGGAAAATAGGCAGAAGAGAAAAAAGAAAGAAGCAGGGTTTCTCCTGCTCGTGCGCGTGGTAGCAGGAGGCTTCAGTCAGGCTGAAAAGACAATGGCCTCAAGGAGAAGATGTGGCTGCCTACCAAAGACAGTTGTATACACGACGCAGGCTTTGTACCCTTATTTCAGATGACAAGTAGAGTGGACGCTCACAAAGACTAGCAGTTCAGGAGAGGCAAAAAAGAGTGCATATTCAAAGATCAAACATTTGACAGCCACTCATATTGCTGGGTCACACAGTCCAGCACACGCAACCTACTTGATGACTGGTGGCTACAGACATAGTTGGTTTCAGTCTCCTCAAAACACACTGAGTAAATACAAACAAATGAAAGGGATATTTGATTCGAGTACCTAAGGTAACAAGCTCCTGCTCCACACGAAAGCAGAGCAGATTTGATACGCAGGGAATGAATCGTGACAGCTCTGACACTCAGATGGTGCCCCTCTGAGTGACGTCACCCGCTCGGCCAGTTCCCGCTCTCCACCGTGTGTATTAGTTTTCCTTCTCGTCTCAAGCTGTCACTTTAGGTTCATTTCACTGCCGTTGCCAAGCTATTGTAATGGGGAAAAAGGAAAGAGAAACTATCACGGTGAAGTCAGCATGACAGTCTAAGTCCAGTAATCAAAGTAAATTAGAGGAGATTTTATTTTTAAATCACCTCCTCCACTTTCCTTTCAAGAAAGCATCAAAAAAAAAAAAAAGACTTGTAACTTTCAAGCCATTTGAAACAGGCTGTCTCACACACGTAGGACTTAGCATTTTGAGCAATGTATTAATATTTACTACTACTGAAATTCCACTTAGTCTGGCAAGGTCTACTCTTTTTTTAATTTTAAACTTAAAAGGGACAAATACCTCCAATGGGAGTGTGGAGACCTCTGCCAGCTGCAGTCCCATTTGCTTGGAGCCTTCTTCCATTAACTCAAGGGCCAGAGGTGACACTATGTCTTCCTTAGGTCAAGATCCATCCATGGAATCCTCTGTGCCCACTCACACAAAACCCCAGCCTGGCTTCGTAATTCCCAAGACCAAGCTTGAGCTGGCCTTAGCAGTAATTAGAGTAGTATCATCCATAACAGTACAAATCACCCCAGCTAGTTCTCCAATGCAAGAAGTTACTCAGCTTTCAAAAAGAGACAAAGTACAGCAATGCTGTGGCCATGTCACAGACTCACACAGCGTGGTGCAGGGGCAGCAGTGAGAACGTGTGAATTGAGCCACACATAAGGATTTCTTAACCCTCAAGGTACAGCTGCTTCATGGGTGCCAACTAAACGCTACAAAGAAGCATGCACAAGGCAGAGAAGGCAGTCAAATGTGTTTGAAAATGGTGACATTCAGCAGCTTATACAAAAGGGAGAGAAGATTGGCATCAGCAATACACTTAAATACTCACAAAGACTTACATGAATCTTATGCGACAGCATCAGCATCAGTGCACAATCAAGCTAGAAGGAGCATCTTATCGCTGCTAATTTGTACATACACATTTCTACTTATTTTTTGTATTATCTTTAAGACTTGATACAATTTGCTTTTTTCAGTGAATTTCATACAATCTCCTGATATCTCAGCAATAAGCAGCTATTCAATTGATGCTCCTGAACTAAGTCTATTCCCAGTGTCCTGCTCTGTGCATACGCATCTGGGTATCCACATCTTTAGAGTGTACATTTCTGAGGAATAGGTACAGCTCTCCTGCTGAACCTGAGGCCTCATGTAATCAAAACAGATAATAAGTATGCCTGGATTATCACTGTTTTATGCATGACATATGACAACATATCTGAAACAGAGTATAAAGCAAATAAACACATGCCTGTTGCATCAACAACTAGCAAGTTGGCCACTTTTGAAGGAAGTCGGTGACAAACTGGAAAAATATACTTGTATCCTTCTATGAATATTAAATCTGGCTTTTTCCTGTTCAGTTTTCTATTGCTGCTTAACCTGAATGAACTGAGTTCGATCAAAGGAAGCTGCAAAGGGTCTGTTAAAGAACTGGGCAGGAAAGATGAAAGAATGGCCCAGAGAAGGAACAACCCTCAAAACACTAGCACGGGGTTTATAGCTAGAAAGAGGGACTCCTTGTGTCTAAGCTTGAGAAGAGGAAGATCAGAAAACACTGATCTGTTAAAAGATCCTGTCCTATAGACAGGAGAGGGTTTGGGGGCGAAGTAGAAAAGGCTGTCCAGAGTGGGAACAAGCTGTCAGCCTGGAAAATTCAGAAGCAGTCAGAACAGCCTGTAAAGCAAAGCAAGTTGTTCCTCCTGGCTCAGATGTGAAGAACAAGGTGGTGCTGAATGAACTGTGGATAAACAGGGAAACTTTGGTATGTGGATGTGGGTGTAGACCCCCTGCTTTTTACTTTAGTATGCTGAAAAGTTGCTTGGAGGTCATTTTAATGAGAGCTACTGTTCCAGGCTTCAAAAGATAAAGGAGGGCCCATGCCTGGACCTGCAGAGTAGTCACTAGTTGGTACTCACAGGACTACAACATAGGGCCCGACCTGAAAGCTGGTGGATTAAGAGATTCCACTCCCAGAGAAATAATGACCTGAGACTGACCAAGGGGGAGAGAGAAGAGAGACACACTGTACTTGGTAGGTCTCAAGACATGGCAGCAGCTGTTAAAGAATACAGAAAGGCATGGATTGAAAATAACATTCAAAACCATGTTTCTGGAAAAAGTACTACTGTTCTCAATTTCTTGTGAACAAAAAAATAAAAGAAAAGGGAATATTTATTTACAAGACATTCTGAGCACTGAGGAAGGATGTACTGCCTGTATCTCATCCATTGATATTGTATTGACTTTTTCAGTTATGTCCTCAGTGGTATATGCCCACTGACTTTGATTTGGGCAGAAGTCTTTACACAGTCACAAGTAATTATTATATTGGAGACAATAAAATAACATGATAGGGAAATATGGAGAGTATCATTACAAGAATAAATCTAAAAGTCTTTTTTTCTATACTGCAGCTAGTAGGCTGCTCAATTAGGAGCTGTGTCACATTGCTTAGCATTGATTGCAAATATCTTGCCAATTTTACTGATATGAAACGCTAAAGCGAATGCCATTCACCAGTGGTGCAATAGGCAAACTGGCCTCATGGCAGCCATGTGAACATGCTCTTGCACTTACACAGAGTCAAAATCAGGTCAACTCTGAGGAAGCTCAGTTCAGCAAAGTACATGCAAATTCTCAGGTGCTTGTTTGATTTAATCTTTGTGCCTCCTTTTATTTATGGTATATGCACAGGTGCTTGTGGCCACATCCTCATTTAAGCAAATGTAAGCCCAATGGAAAAGGATCTTAAAATGAGTGTAAATGTGAAGAAGTCTGCTAATAGTTGACTAAATGATTAAAGGATGTTTATTGTGCCAGCACCTGTATGCACGAGGATCTGGGCACAGACAGATTCATTCTCACATTTTAAGAAAAATAGAAAGGAAAACTCATGACGTGAATTAAGTGACTGTTGTGGTTTAACCCCAGCCAGCAACAAAGCATCATGCAGCTGCTCGCTCACTCCCCGCACCCAGTGGGACAGGGGAGAGAATCGAAAAAAAACCTGCTCGTGGTTTGAGATAAAGACAGTTTAATAGGACAGAAAGGAAGCAAAATAATGATAACAATAATAATAATTAAAAAATGACAATAATAATAGTAAAAGAATTAGAATATACAAAACAAGTGATGCACAATGCAATTGCTCACCACTCGCCAACCGATGCCCAGTTAGTTCCTGAGCAGTGATCCACCCCTCCTGGCCAACTCCCCCCAGTTTATATACTGGGCATGACATCACATGGTATGGAATATTCCTTTAGCCAGTTTGGGTCTGCTGTCCTGGCTGTGTCCCCTCCCAACTTCTCGTGCCCCTCCAGCCTTCTTGCTGGCTGGGCATGAGAAGCTGAAAAATCCTTGACTTAGTATAAACACTGCCTAGCAACAACTAAACACATCAGGGAGTTATCAACATTATTTTCCTACTAAATCCAAAACACAACACTGTACCAGCTACTAGGAAGACAATTAACTCTATCCCAGCCAAAACCAGGACAGCAACCTATCATGCTGTACTAACAGATTTAGAGACAGTTTATGGTCACAGAGAATAGTTTACAGATGAACCAAGGGGTTTATGGCAAATCAGTACAAAATAGTTTTATAAGCTGGTTGAAAAATCCTTCCAATTTACAAAAGAAAGTCAAACAAGTCATTTCACAAACACTTGATAACCAGGAAGTAGTTTACTCACACCTGAATAATTTGATCAACTCTGCACTCACAACAGTGAACATCTTTGCTAACCTCTGTGATGAGCCCTTGAATCAGCTTGAGTTTCGAGGTGGACTTGCCTCAGCTTGTTATTGAAGTCAGCACCTCAAAAAGCACCAGGAGGGTGACAAGAGCCGTGGAAGGGGTAGGTTCCCCAGCCTAGGACATGAGAAGACCCAGGAGTCAACCCTACTGGCTAAGAGAGACTAAAAGCAACCTCCTCCACAAGAGGGAGTATCCTCGTCTGTATGCCATAGCCTTGTGACATGTGGCCTCTCCTCCAGACTTGGGCTTAGGCCAGGAACTTTTCAGCTGCAAACTCTACAGAGTCCCCTTTCGGCAGGAAAAGTCTCCTTTTTGTCAGGCTCGGAGGACTGCCTGGATGTTTGCTGTCTGCCTTTCTCAGCAGTCTCCCCTGTTGATCAAGTCCTGCTTGCTGGGTTTTCCTCCCAGGTTATCCCCTCATTACAAAAGTCTCTTTCTCCAGGGAGGCACATCCGCTCCCCTGCCAGGAAATCCCCTGCCCTCTGCAGCAGCCAGGACAGGACAGAGGTGGTGGCTTCCTCGCTGCTGCACAGGCGTCCTCTTCCACAAGGATCAAAATGTAATGACATGCAGCAGACAAAAAGGACGTCAACCGCTTCATATTTCTAAAAAATGTCATCTTTAAAGGTTATAAGACTAATGATTATTGCCCTGAAGCCAACAAAGGAGAAATCTAAGGCCAAATCGGAATCAGAAGCGATTACATTGAAATCAGTGGAGATATTCCTGACCAGAAGAGTAACCTGCTTTCCTTGTCATAGGAGTAAGAAGGATTTCAGTAAAATTTAATTTAAGAAAAGGAGATTCTTGCATTGCTTTTTCTTTGCTTAACTCAGGTCTGCTGTATAAGATGGTACCTTCTTCTCTACATTATTTGTACTCTTATCTACATGGTTACATATTCATTCTTTATTCTATACCTAATTATATACATTAAGCTTTTCAATTACAATCAGGCATTGTACCCACCTCTAAGGCCAATATCCTGATTTTTTTGTATTAGCATATTTGTCCAGGTTTACTTGGGAAAATGACCTGAATTGGTATACTTGGCATTTTAAAGGTTAAACAGGGTGATGTTTAGAATACTTTTTCTGAAACTTAACTGGTTGAAGTATTTATTGCTATATATACTTAGGAAAGGTAAATCTCCTGGGAAGCAGAGCATTTGTTGCACTGAGAAAATCCACAGTTACGGGAATTGTATAAAATCCCATGGAAGGGAGAGAGTATGAGTTAGAGCCCCCCTGTATGTCTAGCTCTCATACATATTATTCTAAAATGCTTTCCATTATTTATTTTACTCATCTGGAGCCAAACACACTGATCCACTTGCAGAAGCTGGCACAAATCCACTGAAGTAAATGACTGTGGATCCACTTACAACAACAGTGAATTTGGCCCTTATATATACAGTTTTATTTCTCCTCTAAGCTAAAAATACCTTTATATTTCAAGACTATCCTTTATTTGAGTTTACATCCCTTAGGACCAACGCACAGCAAAGCAGCGAACAAGCTGGAGGGCCTTTAGTGAACAGAGAACTCACAAAATGTGATCACAATGTGCTTTACAGCATGAGTAAATCCCAAGGGATCTCCCACATACAATCCCTAAACACTGAGAAGAGTTAAAGCTGTCTGTCTAATCTATGGAAATGTGAGTTTCGAGCACTGATAAATTGGGACTGCCAAGAATAAACTCACTTTAAAATGCCAGCAATTTTTTTCAGAGAAACAAAAAAATGATGAGAATATCTTTTTCTAAATTTCATACACAGTAATTACTATGTATCCATTCTTGCTCCCCACGCACCCAAATTGCTTGGAATAAGTTGTCAAAGTAAATTGGCTATTCTTTCAACATTGGTAAATTATTCTTCTATTGTGGACTCCTATCTTGATAATTTAGGATACGATAATTTTCATTTACTTAGTGTCTTTGACAATTTTGGAACAAACTACTAAGCCATTTCTTTTAGAAACCTATTAGGTAATTATTATCGTAAGGAGAATTAGTCTAGTTAGATTTAAGAGGAAAGAATTGATGGTCATAAGATGGAGGTCATGAGGAAAGGAACTATGAAGTAAGATTACTGGGATGTGAAAAATATCCAAGTCATAATACATGTAGCCCATATACAAACTTGATTGTATTCTCACTTCTCTGTAAATCAGTAGCATTTTCTCTGAAACCAGTGTCGTTGTGCTAGTGGAAAGAAATCAGAATTATACTAACAGGATGGTGCTACTGAGAGGACAAGGTCTCCTTCTACTGGCCTATCACGAGCTGCTTATTCTTCTTGGCTCAGGTGTTTCTGGATTTGCCAGGGCTCTTTGTGGCTACCTTCACAACACAAGCCCCTGCACATGGGAACCCTCTGTAGTCACCATGGTCCTCTGATCTATGCCTCACCCACCAAACTCATGCAAGCACCGAACACCCATGTCTTTCCAGTGGAGCCTATTCACAATTTGCTATATTGTTATATAATTCCTGAGTCTTCAGGAATTACCTTCACAGAAAAGGTAATGTGGCCCTAAATATGCACTGGACAAATCTCTGTTATTAACAGCTTTCCCACACCATACTCACTGTTTTCTCCAGCCTGACCAATCTTTCCGCCTTTCTGCAGAGGAGATCCCAGGCCTATGGAGCATCCTCTCTAGTATCTAGAAGTAGTAGCAAAGAGAAAGCAGTTATCAAAACTGTAGAGCAGACTCATGAACACAGGAGAGGTAAAAGAGGGACCAAAATAAAGAAGGGATGGTGGGGAGGAAAAGATAGCTCAGTGTAAGAAAAAACTAACTTAGCAATATAAATAATAAAAAAGACCCTTCGCATCCTTGAAAGGAATGTAATTATTTTTAAAAACAGAAAAGCTCTTGACAGTGCAGCTGCTCCCCATATGCATCTTGTGTGCAGGTTAGTGAGTCCTTCCTCTGTTCAGCTTCAGGCCCTAAATATGTTGGAAGCAAATCAATTTGGTGCTTGTGCAACGTATAAGAGAAATCACCTCTCTGTATTGGGCAAGAATTTAGATTAAACAGACAGAATGACTTTAGTAAAGATTATTTCAAACCTTCAGAGTATCCTGAAAAAGATTTGCTATTTCAGGTAGAGGTGCCAGTATTATGGAGAGGCTTGTGCCTCTCTGGGTCAGGTTTCTACCACAATGCCCCACTCGCAGCTCCGGTCAAAAGAGCTCTTCAGTTTGCTCCAGCACACCATGGCACCCCAGGGAGTCTCCGAGAGGTAGTCACCCAGCAGTATATGTATCCTAGGTCCCATGAATGTACTAACTGAGAACATTTCTTACGCTGCCATAACACTGCAGCTGCACAAAATCAGGTAGGAAATGCACTTGCACCTATTTTCGTGCCTGGGACTGACTTAACAGGCATGCTTTCTTCTGCCAGCAGCTTTGGCTGAAATTTTTACCAAAATGCACCAACATAACGCTTGAATGAATTTGGTAGTAAAGATTACTGGGTTAACTGCAAGAGTTCAGCAATCACAAAAGAAATATTTTCTGAAGTTAAAAAAAAAACGGGGAGGAGGTCTGGTAACAGGAGAGGTGGATAGAAATGCTGAGGATTTAAAAACACGGTACTTCGCTGAAGAAGGAGAAACAAAGTAACTGCTTCACTACTCATGATCTTGCACAAGAAGCAGAGATTGTGGCCTTGAAATACAAGCAAATTAATATTTTGGCAAAATAAGTTTTGCTTTAAGACTAAAACATAATCTCTAAATGTATGTGCAGGACAGCATACACATAGTATATACAGCCACACAGGTCTTTTTGGGGCCTTTGTTAGGTTTCTGATAATGACACTGAGGCCTGATCTTTGCTTATAAAAGGAGGATAGCATCTGCTTAAATCACCTGATACATAATACATCAAACAGAAATAAACCCTCCATTTTGGCTCATTTGCTAGGATTAAGATTAAAAAGGCATACAAACATTTTTCTCTGTGAAACCAAAGTAATAATGAAGCAAAACTACTACAAAGCTAGGAAAAAATAGAATTATCTTTTTAATACATGCCTTTGCTATTTATTTTCTTTATCAAAATAGTGGTCCTTAATCTGAAAGTGAAGCCAGACACTTTCTGAGAGAGTTTTGAAGAAAGTGGGGGCAGATGTAAGTCTCTTCCTGTATTCCTCTGAGCAAGGCCATTGCAACGTTTTTCTTAACACAGGAACAAGAGCAGGTTTAACTGATGGTTAAAATAATAACTCCACATAACTTTCCTGAAATTAAGCACAAACAGTGCAATTTTGAAAGTGAACAGAGTGCAAGAAACATTGTTCAGCTGACGCCAATAACAAAACTTGCTTTGACTTTAGGTGAGCTGGACCTCACTGAAACACTTACTTGAGAAGCTGATCTATGAATTATTTCATTCAGACAAGAGACAAATAACAGCACGGGCATTGGCTTCGCTCCCCTCATCACCCCCTGGCTTTACCCAGGTGCCCAGGAGAAGGCAGCCCTCTGCCCCGCACTGCGGGACGGGGAGGCCTCACACCTGCTCCACAGGCCCCTCAGGAGGAAACCGCCCTGGGACAGCAGGATGCTCATCTGGTGACCAAAAGGCAGCAACCCTGTATTCTTAGTGATGTGAAGGGCAAAACCATGGAGGGTCGTGTAGCCTGTCCGGCCCTGGTGCTTGGGCTGCTCCGCTGCGAGGTGATGGTGAGGCCCTGAAATAGGCTTGGGCTGCGTTTCCCCCGGCGCAGGGTGGAAGGTGCAGGCCTGGCCTCCCCTGCAAAGTGCGTGACAAACACAATTAAATGCCTTGTCAGGTCCCTCTGCCTCGCAGGGAATAACGATACTGATTACAAAGAAACATTTCAGCATTCCCCTTTATTCCCTCGTTTGATCTTAGTAGGAATGACTCTGATAAAACTGATGCACAGTATCATTTTTGATAAAATACATACTGCCTGTGGAATAATGCTGTCCTGGCTGAGGCTCACTCTTGAAAGCCCTTATCCTTTTGTATTTTTCAGCTTTTCAAAACTTTTTTTTCTATTTTTCAGTTCAATTGTGTTAGAAGCTTATCCAGATGCCTCTATACTTGGAATAGAAAAAAAAAAATTACTTTGTTAAGATGTTAGGCAGCACTGAATGTAGTTATCATTATTGTGGCCTTTATATCTACATTACAATTTTGTCACAAGCTCAATGTAATATCTAGAAATTCCCTTAAAATAAAAACTAGTGAGTGTGTTATGAAATTACAGCCAGGACAGATGGCCAGATCCTGTCATTGGAAATAAAAGTAATGTTATAAGTGTATAACTCCATTGGGGAAATTGAGTACCATAATAAAGTAGACTTCCACTTTCTGCAATGAAATTCAATGACTGTTGAGGAGTTTAGGGTTTAGAAAATTGAAAAATGAAACCTTTGGTTTTCCGCTGCTGTTTGATGATGTGTAGCAAGTCCCTTTATGGACTGAGGCTAACATCCAAATAGTAACAAGCTTGCAGTGAATAGAGCCCACAGAGGATCAGCTACTAAATCTTGCAATAAAAGCTGTGTGATTTACAGTAAATTCCAGAGGGCTGACAGCACCACAGCTGAGGGCATAAACACTTCTTTCATGGCTGAAGCTTCAGTCAGCTCTGTCTGCTGTGAAGTACAATCGAGCAGTGAGGCATGCTGCTTACCAGCAATGACTTTGATAAATAACTAGGAAGTCCCACTGTTGGCTTAAAACTAGAAGTTGTTCAGTTGCAATTCTGCATTTGTCCTGCTTTAATGGGTATGGAAGTGGCTTTAGCTGTAATCTGTCAGTGATTGATTAGGCCTTCCTGGATCCCTTCCCCGCTCCGCTCCCAGCTCCCTGCTCTCCACAGTTAAAACAAAATTGGTACATATCTGACTGCCCTCTTATGAGGAAAGTAAACACTCTTAATTCTGCTCAAGTGAGTGTAAGTTAAATGCCTACAACTGATAAATTGTTGACAGACAACACATCTTAACAATGGGGTACCTAAGTGCGCAGGTGCTTGTGCAATTTCTGCTCGCCATTTGGTTATGCTGGGGTTTAAAAGCCTAATCAGTGTAATTAATGTCTTTTATGCGTAGGTACAAGAGCCACGGCTGGAGCAGAGCCTCAGTTTCCTAACCGCAGAAGTATAGAGTTCCTAGGCCGAACGCGGGCTCATTCATTAACATGCTGTGTAAATTGGACATAATGTTAAACACGTGCACAAATGCCACAAAGCTAGTCAGAAAAGGAGCGTAGCGTTACTAGAAGAAGCTCCAATAAGGGCTGAAATATTTGGTCATTTATTTTATATTCAGATTTGTCTGGGTAAAATGCAATATATAAACGATCTGCTCTGATTTGGCAAGGTAGGGGAGTATTTTGCTTGTAGTAAAGGTTTAGATCAGTTCTTTTATTTTCAGTTGGAAAGGGCAAAAAAACCCCAAACCAAAGTAATACTACATCTAGAAAAGCTATCAGTAATAGAAAGGCAGTATAAGAATGTCTCTTTACCCAATATCAATATAAAATGCAAAAATTCAGATTGTACCATCTGACTTACATAAAAACTTCACTGGACGGTGGACATGATTCTCAATGCATATAGATAAAACATTATTGCGAGACTGTGTAAGCATAGATCTGACAAGGAGCAGAGTAGTTCTTGTATTCTATATGCCGTTTCCCTGTAGTTTTATAACTGAGTTACTACAAGCAAACCAGGGTATACATTATGACGTGGAGCTGCTCTATGATACTTAAGAACTGTAAAGGTAAATATTAGGTGTGCATAGCATTAAATTAGAACAAACATGAATCTGCTTTCTTGATTCTGGCTCAACCACCTCTACAATTACTGGGAACAAGGGAAAAGGATTGTATGGACTCACCCTTCCTCTGCAGCAGAATATTTTGCTTTTAATAGAGAGAATGTACTGAATCCGCACTCTTGCGTTACTTCAGATTTTCCTACCATCAGAATTATTGAGAATTTTATTTATTTGGG
The DNA here is from genome assembly GCF_018139145.2 of Gymnogyps californianus. Classification (NCBI taxonomy): domain Eukaryota; kingdom Metazoa; phylum Chordata; class Aves; order Accipitriformes; family Cathartidae; genus Gymnogyps; species Gymnogyps californianus. The sequence continues at coordinate 24,235,214 of NC_059477.1, read as the reverse complement.
TTTTCTAAAAATCCATTTGGTTACTTGTATATGCCACCGTGTTTATTTTCCAAAGGTCTGTGTAGGGGAGGGCCCTCAGTTTTTGACACAGAGGCATCAGTGCTCATGTAAAGTGAATAGAGACATTTTTCTGTTTTACAGTTTGCTCAACATGGAAGAGAGCAGTGACTAGGGAAAGGGTGATCTCATTCTGTAATTTGGGGGGGGTATTTTGCTGCATTCACTTGTAATGTATACTGAGTATATTTCTCAAGTTTTTATTGACTGAACCACAAGACTATCGAATAAAGTAATGTCACCGAAAGAAAACATCTTCGAGCAGCACAGTATGACTTGATTTTAACAAAGTCATTTTCAATCCTTTTTTAAAAAGCGATTAAGTATGATTTTTCATTTCTGAAACCGTCCACTTCTCATTGCCTGACCTACATGTATTGAATTGTTCCAAAAGCATTATAAGGGCAATTATTGTTGCCTTGAACTTCTCTTGCCATGTCAGAGTAACAAGAAATAAGACATGGGAGAAGGTAGTGTTTGATTAGCTTGAACATTTGTGAAAAAGGATTTTTACTCCCCTAAGGATTTAGGAAGTAACCTACCCATAAGTATACAATCAAGGAGAGATTTGCATACCTGAGAAACAGCAGTTCAAGCAGGAGAATGTGAGGTCAATCAGGAGTAACTAGTTAAGAAATTCAATTGGTGGCTATTTTCCCCATGCTTTTTTATACTTGTGATTTAATACCAGTTGATCTGAACTGCCATTAGTAGCTGCTGAGAGAATCAAAAGCTTAGGTCAAATTCACATATTAGACTGTGAAGCACAGTTATACTCCTGTAAGGTAAGTATTTCTTTAAAAGGGACAGAGGTCTTTTTTCCCATTTAGAATGTCAGTCCCATAATAATTGCTTATTATATCTATCAAAGTTCTAGTAACTGTTATAGCATGTTTTTTAGCTATATCGCAAGTGCTTTAAAAGCTAATAAAGTTACAGCAAAGGTGTGAGGATTTTGAGTTGTAATGAATTCTTGTTAAATCATTTTAGGATCCTGTCCAGAGGAAGAGGCACTGCAGAGAGTATACGGATCTCTGAAGCTCTGCCCACTGATTCAGCAAGAACTCACTGGTTTGCAGAATCCAATTTTTCCATGGTTGCAGATTCTAGATTGGACACAGAAAGCTTATTTACATGAAACTGCTCACTCCTTACTTTATGTGCACTGTCACCTCTGTGTCTTTCATCCCAGTTCAGCAAAGCCAATTTTACAAACCTGCTTTGCCAATAATCATGCATATTCAGTTGTTACCGATTAATGCTAAACCCTGAATTTTATTTTAAACCAAGTGGTATACACAATTTGTTCATGTCTTTTCTAAGAATGAAAGCTATACATGTGAAGCAGTTCTTACTGTTTAGTAACTGAGTTATATTTTAAATCCCATCATTCAGAAGAGTAAAGTATAATAGTGTAGCAAACACCATTTAATAGCGACACGTTTCATTTGGACAGCCACTTAATTGAGATATCTTCCAGGGAAACTGTTTAGTCTACCAACTGTAAATGGCAATGACTACTGCTTAATCAGAACCATTTTAGCATAAATTTCACTTAATAGGGAAACATTTGCCTGGTGACAAATACTTAAATAGCGTTTAACCAAGTGTTAAATAGTTATAAAATTCTAGAGTCTCCTTTTTAATTTTAATAGTGAAGTGCCAGATAAAGATTAGAGGGAAAAAATACAAGTTGAAATGCTGTAAATATCCTGGCTTTTTCTTTGGTTTCTTTTTTTGTTCTTGTTAAGCAGAGTATTTTGTCATTGTAAAGCTTTTTCAACTATTTTTAAGACTTCGTCTCTTAACTGGGACAAATAATCAGGAAGACAGAACATCCATGTATAATCTAATTAACAGATTTCTGCTATCAACCTAAATAATAATAATAATGTGATAACATGTATGTGCCCTGCCGAAAGGCATCTTGAGTCCCCACCGCAACCACCCCCACCAAAAGAAGGCAAAATTCAGTCCTAATGCTAATAGCCAGAGATCACCTGCTCATCCCAGAAAGTGAATTACATGTATGAAAAGACCACCCGGAACAACTCACCTGAATATATTCAATAAACTTACCTAAAATAGCTATGCCTGTACTAAAAAAAAAATCGTAAAAATGAAAACAACCATTTCAAGGTCCCATCAGAAGAACCCTACGTATTTACTCAGGAAAATATAATGGATAGAAGTGTTTCATACTAACATACCCTTAACGAAGAGACCTTACTCCCACCAGCCAGTCTGTCATCTCTTAGACAATATGTAAAGATGGCAAGAAGTGTCTTCTGCTATCATTTACTGTTTCAGGAGATATGTCATCAGGCAGTCCCTCAGGAGTATTGCTGCTATTAATAATTATAGCTTAAGGATCCAATCCTATAAAGGACTAAGCACCTCAGTGAGAAGTCAAGAGGCACAAAGAACTATTCAAAGGCTGAGCACCATCCTGGATCAGGCCCTTCAGTACTTGTAGTAAGCACTTGAATCACTCTCATGGTACAATGAGCAGTCAGCAATGCAGTAAATCATAGCACATGTAAAAGGTTTTCTTGAATAAATGGTTGCACTAATAATATCCCATTTAATTAGCAAAAAAACATATTGGAACATGTCAGAGAATACGTGGCAGAATAATCTCCACAATATACAGCAGCTGACGAGTTAACTGGGTATTATGAAGATGGGTGACTATAACCCAAATACAGAGGTATCCATTCCAATAGGCTGTATGACAAGTAGTCTATTGTTTCATTAATTTCTACTTGTAAAAGTTAATTTCTTTACTTTTTAGTATTAGTAATGCATTATGAGAATTAACATAAAGGTGATGATAATGCATGATCTTTATATGCCATCTTATTAAAATGAAGCTATTTTTAATACTTTTAAGAGGCCTATCAGAAAACACAATTTATATCCTCAAAGTATATTTTGTCAGTTTCAAGTATAATTTTTGCATTCATATTCTTTTATGAATTTTAATGGAGACACTTAAATTGTAATTATTCCTCTCAGCTCAAATGCAGGTAACAAATGGAATTCAATCAGTGTTTGCGCATAATGACCATCATTAAGAGAGAAATAATAATGACATTCTCTCTGCATTAAACTTGCAGACTCTTTACACAATGATCTGAATCCCATTATTGATCTCCATGGAGATATGCAATTGTCACCTATTCTGCATAATATCTGAATGTTAAATACATTTGTTTGGAACAAATATTTTAATGAATACAGTCAGTTCCACTTAATTAACTATCTGATAACTGAATATTTTTGCTTAATAATTGAACGTGGAACATCAAAATTGTCCTATTTTTTAATCAAATGCACTTGAGATTAGACACAGATATTCATTTAAAGGTTTGTAAAATGTACATATAGTTTAAAATTTCCATTAAATTTCTTTCAAGAATACATATTAAGATACTGGCAAAGTATTTAGAAATCACTTTTTTTTCCTCTTTGTTTTTAATAAACCTTGTGAAATCTTCAAACTGAAAACATTTTCCTTCTGAAACTATCTTTTTCCTTTTGTGGAAAGATATCTCACAAATGGGTTTGCTACCAAAAGGTTGCTCATGACGGTCTGAATACTGGCACTGAGCTTCTCTGATGTCTTGTGAGAAACAAGCATTGAATTATTTGTTTCAAGAACCAGATGGCTACAATTATCTAGATTTTGTATACATACTTAAGAAATGAAGAGCTAAGAAAGTGGTTTTTACATCTTTCAGGCCTACCAGCATTGAAAAAGACAACCACAGCCATTTTTGCTCAGGTTAGCATTCTGAAATAAAAAAAAAGAAAACACCCCTAAATGTAAAACAAAGAACTGAAGTTCTCATACAACTTTTATTTTAAATTGATAAAAATGTCTTACTGATTCTAAATTTAAAAGTTGGGGGTTTTAGCTGTAATAAAGATTGCTGAATCCAACCCTGTCTGACTAAATAAGGCACCTGAAACTAAAGAGAGTAATCCCAACTGGCATTTGGAGAACCTACCTCTGGAGGCAGCCATCTTGTTAAAAAGAACACTTTTGGTGGCACTGGCTATGGGAGAGGCTAGTAAAAGATGCCTTAGAGGAAAGTATGAGAAATCCCAGAGTGGATAATTAAAAAATAACTTGGCCATAGGGGAAGTTTCTTCCCATTCTCAGTAGTTGGCTAATGCTGTGAAACATGAGGAGCTGTATACTTTATTTAAAGAAACACTGAAACTGTAGATTTTTTCATTATCCATGTAAATGCCTATTTCTTTCTTAGGATCCTGCTGAGCTCTTGGTCTCAATGATGTCTTATGGCAATGCTTTCTACCATATCTCTACATTTTGTAAAAATGCTCATTTACTAGGAGAAAGGACAAAGAGATAGACTGATTTACATTCTCTATATCATTCATTATTTTATTTATCATAAACCTTTGTATATGTCTCCTCTTCAGAGCTCAGGGTTTCAGAATCCTCAGTCTTTCTACATTTCTTTTTCTGTTTTGAGGCCACTTAGAGGGATTTGAAAAACCTTCCTTTCAAATCCAAGTCCCAAACTAAACTCCGTGTGCATGATATTCCATGGCCAGATGCAGGAAGTGGTCACTATACTACAGCTTGATCAATTAGATTAGATAAGTGGCCACTGTGTGCCTCAGTTCTTGCTCAGCCCCAAACTTCATTGGCAAAATGTCATAACTTTTTATTTTCAACCTACTAGCCTAAATAAGCTCACACTGAAATCAGCAGTAACTTTTTTTACTAATATCAGGCAGAGTGGATCTGGACTGATACTGAGCACTTTTAAAATACTCAGATGCATAGCATTCACTGCAGCCATGGCACAAGACAGGAGGAACAAACAAGGGAGCTGGAAGAGCTTAACGAAAGCCTGTTTTCTAGCCCGACAGGATTCCTGTTTAGTGATGAAGGATCTCTAGAAAGGGGATTCCAGAAACCCCGACAGGTCGACTTTCTGCAAGACCAGTGTTACTGCTTCCAACACAGATTAAACTGAGGAACATGCTATCTTTTTATTTAAAGTTCAAATCTGATTCCTATCAAAATCAGTCAATAAACTTGCACCAGTTTCATGCAGTTAGAATAAGCGCTAAAGCAATGATGTTTCTAGTTCATGTTTAAGTCATCCACCCACTCAGCATGTCTTTTAAAGTGTAAATGGAATTTACCTATGAGTTTCTCTTCACATCTCCCACAAAGAAATAGTAGACATACAGCAAAATTAGCAAAGAGAAAAGCAAAACCTTTAAAATGATAATATTTCTGGCTGGGAAAATACATTTTAAAAAACTAAAGCAAGCTTTAAAGGTAATGGGAGAACCAGAAACAGTGTGCTTGTGTGTTTTATGCTTCCTCCCTCTTTCTCTTTCAAAATGAACAATCAATTAAAGTGTGAGAAATATTTTAGCAAGCACTATATACAGGATACTGGAAGATCAGACACAGAACAAAAGATTGTGAGACACTGGGAGAAGTACAGGGGGAAAATATTAAAACAGGCAAAGTTAGAAAGCCAATTTGAAAATCATCACCAGAAAAAAAGACATTTAGCAGAATATTCTAGCTTAATCCTATGCAGAACACTATTTGATCCACGTTACTGAAAACATTGCTTGAGTAGCTGCACAATATACTGATGTACTTGCCAAGGACTATTTAATCAGGATCCGTGTACACCATCATCTCCAGCCTGGGTGGTACTGGCAGTATTTGTATATCTCTATATTTGATCATTCCCTTTATATTATACAGAATGCATGACATCCCATGGATGGATGCAGAATGTGTTTACTATACCACAACTCGATCATTATCTTGGGTGAATTGCCAGAGCGTGTCCCAGTACTTGCTCATTATTATGGGGGCTGCATACCAGTAATTGATCACTCTTCCAATACCGTACAAGAGCTCTTAGGGTGCATGGAGGGGGAATACATTCTGTATGTAGATTCTACATTTATTTTGTTTTGGACAGTGAAGTATACAGAGAGTGAATTACAAAATGCTTCTGTCCTCGCTATTGTTTGTCGGGGGAAGGAACTGTTGTTTTGAGAGACAAAAATAAAACAAAGCATCCCAGAAGACTGAGCTATAACATGGCAAAAGAGTAAATGCTTGGGAGAAAGAATGACAATATTGCTCAAGGAATACCAGTAATGTAGAAAGAGGTAAAACATATCGATACACAAGTTTTTAAAAAATGCATAAATAGAAAGGAAAAGAGAGTTACTGCTATGGCTAGAAGCATACAGACAAAATGCATAGAACTAAACAGAAAGATTAGGGTGGATGCCAAGGTGGTTGGGTAGTAACATCTTCACTACACATTTTACATGAGAGGCAAAAAGCAAGTCTATTAGATATGCCACTTAAACAGCATATTCCCATTCCTAAGCTCTGCTCAGCATCTCTGATCTTCTCTAGGTAAACCATGGGGTGAATAGTAGTCCCACTGTGGATGACAGTGTTCCAAACAAAAATATATTTACTAAATTGAATTTTGAATGGAATGGGAAAAAGAGATTGCCATAGGCAATAAGAAGGATGGGTGTAATCCTAGCCCTTTAGATTGTGTTGTTACACACAAGAGGTAAACTTTAGGATTTTCAGTTGACATAGTTAAAAAAAAAAAAGATAAACACACAGTACAAGAATTATTATTAGTCAGAGATAATGCTATTTTATCTTGCTACTCATTTGCACTAGATTAGGTCCTACCATTTATATAGAAAGGGAAAGAAACAAGCCAAGAAACTTTATTTACTTTACTTGTTCAGTATGTTGTTCTATAGGTGATTTATCCCCATTACTGACTTGGCTATTTTTCAGTCTGTGCATTTATTTGTTTTCAATGTGCAGTGCCAAGATTGGCTAGGATGCCATCTTTACAGCATTATTTTTTAATGGGTAGCAATCCCAGTATCCGTAATATTGCAATATATTTATAGACAGAGCAAAACAAGAAGCTAAAGCATAGGGTGACATTCTGCTTGCACTATTACACCAAATCAAGGCAGCAAGCAATGACTAAGAACTTGTCAACACTTCACTGGCTCTTCATTTGTCATAGCTATTATAACAGAACGTAACAAACAAGTCACTTCTTGCCAGGTTAATTTTTTCCAAGGACAGAACTCCTTCATTAGACCTGTAAATATATTGGCCCAAGAAAAGGCTTTAGAATAGTGCCACATTGCATTGCCTAGGGGAAGTATTGCTGAAAACAGCTAAATAGTGAAGTCATTCTACAGTCATGACTTTTCAAGGCCACATGTTTGTACAGCCGAAATACAGCTGAGGGGGTGATTCCCTTTTGGACTAACCAAGAGGCTTACAGAAAACACAACTAGACAGGTTTTTTAAAAAAGAAGAGAAGCATGTCTAGCTTCTGTACTGAAGCTTGAAAACAGAAGACGACTGGTATTTTTTAGGAAGGTGGAAAGAACCTAAAAACTATGGCCATGGTTAAATGATGCACTAAAGCTGGTATTACAAATCCCACATGTGGATTGTAAACACACTGTGAACACACTGTAAACACAGGACTAGAAAGTGCAGTTCCTTTTTAGCCAGAAAAAAAGCATAAAGAAGGTGTAAATTTTGTACCATGCTCTAAGTAATTAACAGAGAGAAATCTGAATCAAATTCATATTGCTGAACACTGAAGCAGGACATAGATTGCGGAACCACAGCCATAAAAGAAGTGCCATATGTAAGAAGTGAGCTTGGAAAGAGAGTGGCTTGTGAAAGTCAATGGAGAAAGCTTTTGTGCGAACAAATGCTCAAAATCAGCAAGGTACTGTTCCACAGTCAACGGTGTTTGCCGGCTGCTCTTCTTCAAGCAATTGATGTGTCACTGACTGAACTTGTGAGTATGAACTCGTGAACACTTGTGAGTATGCAGCCAGCAAGCTGTGAGAGTGTCTAGAGGAAGAAGATAGGCAAAGAGGGCATTGTTAGTTTTCTCAGCAATCAGTAAAGATATGTTTACGTTGTCTTTTGCATAGCCACGAGAAGAATTGTTATTCCTAATTTTCAGCGCCTTTCTAACAATTCAAAATTTCACCAAGGACTTCAGCTGTTTGTTTCTTGAGTATGCATTTGATAGCTTTTGTAGTGACAGAAGAATATTGGTGAGATTGAAAACTAAGTGTCAAAGGAAAAGTGAAGCATTGTTTATAAATTGGAAGCTGAAAAAATCCAGAACAAAAGCATCATGTAACTTTCCACCTGCTTATTCATCTTACAGAAATGTAACCTATAGAAAGTAACTGGCCCCTGTGCTGAAATAAGGCTGAGAGTACCGAGTCAAAGGCTCGGAAGAACCAGACTTGGACCAAGGTTTGGAGACTTACAACTTCAAATGCAAGGCAAGAGCTTAAAACTCAGTTCTGGTCTGTACCTAACCTACAGTGTTGCACACAAAAGAAAGCTCAGGGTGAAAACTGTTATCTCACAGTCTGTATGAGAAGGGTTGCGGCATGGTAGAGGTGTTTAAAAAAGGAAAAAAAGAAAATGAGGAAGTAGTAGCTAAAAGGAAGAGAAATGAAGGGTGGCAAATTTAATTCTGTAATTTAGTGTAGACGTTGTTTACCTACAATGCAACAGATATGGCCAGGGCAGATAGGAAGGAAAACCTACCTGCAAGCTAGATGAAGCAAGTGCAGGTTCTTTTTTTGCAATATTAGCTTAAGGTTCTTGCTAAATTCTCATTTACAACAGAGCAGAAGCACAAGCTGATTAGCTACGGTGTCTCAACCAATGGAAGCAACACTTCAAGATGAGGTGAGGTAACTTACTGGGGGCAGGCATGCTCAGAAAAAGAGAATTGAGTTTTCTGAAAAATAGCTTCAAATTGCAACAACAATTCCACAATGAAGTGATATTCTGCTTCCAAATATTACATGACCAAGGAAAAGAGCTAAACTCATCAGAAAAGCTTTTCCATAGGAATTATTCACTCAGCTATAATTAATACAACAAAAAATCCTGCCTTACCATCAGGTCCTTTTGAAGCACATCAAGGTTGTCTGGTTTGTGTTGATTGTGGAGATGGGGGTCCCTTCTAATCATTCTAGCTCTCCAAACCAAGGCTTCTAATTAAAATGGAGAGAGGGAGGGCAAAGGCAAAAAAGTAGGGAATAAAAGGGGATCAACTATAAGGACAGGAGCTGAGAATCTTGTGAAGAATAACCCAGAAAGCACAATACGGTGGTAAGTTTGTGAACTTGCTGCATCTTCGTTCTTGAAGTATTCAGAAACAGCAAGGTTCAAAGCAGACAGAGAGGAGAGAACCCAAATATCAAAGACAGACATTGCCATTTCCTTCAGATCCAGGCCTCAGAAGGAGTATTAGCAGCTCCAAAATGCTTGAGCTACACTGTGAGATGGTGCTTTAGTACCGTATTTCTGCTGCTTTTTCCTCTGCTGATTATCTTTCCTGAAACCAGAAGTCAAATAAAAATAATGCCTTGGGTGCCTCTTTTTATACCCTCTGCAGAATATTGAGCCCCTCTTGTGAAGGATAAACAGCTGTTGAATCCTCCTGTCTGGGGAGAACTGGCAATGCTTTCTCTTTAGGTGCCAAACCCCCATGAGATACAATTGCAGAAATACTTTTGTTTTAGTCAGGAGTGCACTTTTGAAGCACATCAGTTGATCATCCTCACTGACCACATTTTACATTGCAAAGTGCACTAACCAAATTTTGTTTGACTGACACGAAACTTGAACATGCCCTACAGGTCCTCAGGCATTGTGCTCCACCTACTAATGGGTGTTCAGTCCTTGTGACCAGACCAGGGCAGGTACAAAGCAAACACCCTGAAATGCATAGGGTGAACACTGAGTCTTCAGTCCCACCCATTTTGCCTTGTAAGCTGTCCTGGTTTCGGCTGGGACAGAGTTAACTTTCTTTTTAGTAGCTGGTACAGTGCTGTGTTTTGGATTTAGTGTGAGAATGATGTTGATAACACTCTGATGTTTTAGTTGTTGCTAAGTAGCGCTTATCTTAAGCCAAGGACTTTTCAGTTTCCCATGCTCTGCCAGCAAGCAGGTGTGCCAGAAGCTGGGAGGGAACAGAGCCAGGGCAGCTGACCTGAACTAGCCAAAGGGGTATTCCATACCATGGAACGTCATGCTCAGTATATAAACAGGGGGGAGTTGGCCGGGCGGCACGGATCGTGGCTCGGGAACTAACTGGGCATCGGTCAGTGGGTGGTGAGCAATTGCATTGTGCATCACTGGTGGTTTGTTTGTTTGTTTGTTTGTTTTCCCTTCCTCTACCTCCTCTTTTGTTATATTCCTTTTCATTACTATTATTATTATTATATTTCATTATTACTATTGTTAGTATTATATTTTACTTTAGTTATTAAACTGTTCTTATCTCAACCCACAAGTTTTACTTTTTTTCCCCCTCTTTCCTCCTCCTCACCCCACTGGGAGGGGGAAGGGGGAAGCAGCTGCGTAGTGCTGAGTTGCTGGCTGGGGTTAAACCACGACATAAGCCCATCCCTATTGCATTGCTTTACTTGCTTATGTAGATGTAGCCAAAGTCTTTTCTCTACAGCCCATGCTAGAATCCCTTGGATTAACCATTTTATATATTACTTTATTGTAACTCTTCACTGTATAGAAATTAAAATGGATGCCTCTTATATGTTACTTCCTTATTTGTAGTACAGTAATTATCCAGGTTTTGTAAAGCCACATCCAGTCTGTTTCTTCCAATTTCATTCCAAACGCTGAATGCATTACAGACTCCCAGAGCTGCCACAGAGAGGAAAAATAAACCCAAACTTCTCTGGCTTTTCCATTCATCCATTAAACCAGCAAAAATCAGTGAATTTCCTCTATTGTTCATTGACATTTCCTGTGAGGTTTTACTTTGAAAGTATATTAGGTCTTTCTACTGTACGTTCACTCAGCCCATTCAAATTAGCGCACAGCATTTGCATCATGCAGCAACAAAATTAACACTCTTACCTTTAGAGGGAGCTATACATAATGGCTATACATTATGTCTATATATAACAAAGACAAATTATTCCAAATGAAGGAATGAAGTATTTAAGAATTACAAAGAATAATTACTATTATTACAAATAATAGTATTCAAACTTTCAGAAAAAATTGGGCTCTTTATCAAACATACTGGAAAAATAATTGCAGAACTTTTAAAGTCTGCTTAGATTTTGACATAATTGTCTTGCTTCACTATGATTTAAGCTGTTTATCAACAAAGTGAGTTGATAAACTGAATTAGAACTAGTAAGTTTAAGTAAACTAGTTCAAGTAGTAAGTTTTAACCCTGGAAAGGATGACAGTAACTGGAAGCCCATTCTAATAGTTTAAATGACAAATGAATCCTCTCCAGCTCTACACTTCTGTCCCATAGAAGTCCCTGACACACACTTTTCTGGTCACGTTTCTTCATGTGGGTGTAGAGGAAGTGGTAAAAGACAGAGAACCACCAGCAATTGACTAACCCACATGAAAATCCAAAAGGAGACAGTATTGAAAGCCAGCATCAATTTATACAACTTTCCGTTTGTACTGCTAATCCCCCAGGGGAGGTATTTCCTTCGGAATTGCTTTTCCACACCTTCACCCCCACAATAGTTATACTGAGGGATAAACTAAATCACATTATCTGCCATTTAGCCTAGGCTACATTACAGATATATACATTCATCTCAGAAATAGTGCAATGCAAAAGTTTATACCCTAGTTTACCTTGCAATAACTTCTCTATATATCTAAGTGCAATAACTATCTCTATATGTACTGAAAATGAGACTTAGATGTTTCTTCTATTTGTCTAGTGTTTCCAAACCTGAACAAAGACAATTCCGGACAAGGAAGAGCTATTGAGGTCAACAGGTCCCGCATTAGCCAGTCGATAGCCTGAAAAATGGAAGTTACAAATCTGATGATAAAGGTTGTCTCACAAGTTAATTTTTCTGAATAAATCAAATAATCAAGTTCCACAAAGACATCACAAACCTGCAGTTCAACATCCAGAAGTGAGTTTTCAAGCTATTCATGGGTGAGTGCAAGCTCCCACAGCATTTTTCTGACCTAGATGGATCCAACATTTGGTGATCACCAAGTTAAGCTATCTTGTTCAGTTACTGTGTTCTTATATTCATTAAAAAATATATAAATATTGAACACCTGTTACAATAGATCTTTACAAGTACAATTCAAAAGATGAGCTTGTTTAACATTTCAGGAACTTTGTAAATACTGGCATTCTTTTTCGAGTCTAAGTTCCAAGTGCAAATAAATTTTGTCCCGATTCATTTGGCATTTTATTCCACAAGGCACTGGCATGTGTTTATGACTCTCAAACATGAACAAATAAAAGTTTAGTTGACCATTTATGCATCAAAAAGAGACGCAGATAATGTTATTCATGGGAATATACAGAACAGATGACTGCAAGAAATGGTAGTTTGCTATAGCTGTGATCTCTGGACAAAAGCAGCTCAGATTTTCAAGTAAAGGTAGCAACCTTCATTAGACAAGCAGTCCCAGCTTCAAGAAAGCCCTCTACCTATGCTGAGAGGAAACAGTAAATTTAAAGTAGGACTCAACTCCAGTCCTCACGACAGCTAGATTCTCATGGAATCTAGTGAGAGCTCTGCTGGAGTAAAGTCTGAAGGACCTCTGTGGTCTCCAGAACACAGCAACTGATCTGCACTAAGTCTTACATAAAGTTTAAAGCAAGATGCCTTTGAAGGACATTTGAAGATTTAAACTTTGCCAGCTACACTGGTCATTGCTCATATATCTGTGATACATATTTTTGGCACAAACATACAACTTGTAAAATCATTTCGAAGATGACTCTTTTAATGCAAGATAGATATGTGTGACCCAGTGTTAATTATCGATGTCAGTTATATTTTTGGTTCACAATGGGGATCATGTCATTGACATCATAACAGGAGACGGCCAACGATTCTTTGATTCCAGTTATTTATTTATTTAGGATGGTTTGCATCTAGATCCCACCAGTGATAGAGAAATGACTCGGTATCCCCTGGTTCATGAATCTATGAATCATGTAAAGTTGCAGAAGAAACAGAGATATATAGTCCTATTTGGAAAACCATTTCATTCATGGTTAGTATTACTCACATGCGTTAACAGTCACATTAAGGTGACCGTTCCTTTACCCTGGTAGAGCACACAAAGGCTGTGCAGCAGATATGCCAATGGATCACAGAAGATGCTGGACATTCGCAGTTTGCGTATTTCAGTTGACCTTTAGGCAGCAGTTTAAAATCCTTTCTGTGGCATGACATGCCTGTGGACTAAATGGGTTCTTGCCATAGTTTAGACTTCTTTATGGTCTACCTAATTCATTATAGCTTCTTCAAGCTGTATAAACATATAGCTCAGACCATGTAACTGGAGTCTTTCTCCTAATGTGTTTCTTCTTTAGCGTGTTCCCTGACACTGATGTTTAAGACTATTTCACAGTTGTCTATCATAAAGTAGCAAATTCAATGCTCAGGGAATTTTAGGACTTTTAACAGCTCTCTAGCTCTCAGAGAGGGGCAGAAGCAAAGGTAGGTATGAAGGTGCTATAAGAATTCGGGATGTTTCAGAAAACTAAATTACGGAAGTATTCTAATGAATTAATTTCTAATGTGCAGCCTGGATTTCCTTTCTGTCCTCAGAACATGGTGACTTGTGTCTCAGAGAAGAGAAGTAGCTCCATAGCTACTGAAAAAATGTGAAAAGACAAGATCAGAAGAATAAGCAATTGCTTTTTTGGTGTATGAGTAGTCATTTTTTAAACGAAACATTTAAACCACTCCCTTTCACTGTTCACAGGGCTTTAAAAAAAGCTATGTACATTTTAATATACAAATAACACATTCAGACCATCAGACCTCAAACTGAAGGGTTTCATCAGCTTTTTCTATAAGGTGTACCATGGAGGCTTATTAAACCCTCTTGGAAATATATTTCTATTTGAAACCAGAAAGCTTTCTTATCCTGCTAATGAAAAAACAGAGGACCAAACAAATCCAAGGGTCCAAAATCACAGAATCTGATAAAAAAAGTTTTAATATATTACACTTAAATAGTATTTAGAGACAGATCTTCAAATGACGCACGTATTTTTACTCCAAGTTAAGCCAAACAGAAATCTGATTTTGGTAGTTCTATGTAAAAAAAGCCTACGATACTCCAAATATGAGGAAATTAAAAGCATAAGCAGCTTTACTAAGATAATATTGCAGCCTTGTAAACCTACTGTAAGTGACAGATCAACGTTTTCAAGCAGGGACAAAGTGAATCCATTAGATGAAATGCTGCCATCATTACCTATTTTTAGCAGTAATAATAAATACAGTCATTATGATGATGAATAACTAATGAAATGGCAGGCCCAGGAAACAGCATTGCAAAGCTTTCAAGAAATTCGAGTCAGATCCTGGAATTGTAGGTATTACCAGTCCATGTCTTATTTACCCACTGACTTCAGTAGGACTTTCCAAATACTGCCTATCCTAAAGCTCAGTGTAAAAAAAATGTAAGAAGATAGAAGAAAAAAGCGCATTACAGTAGACATCACACCTGATTATAATCCAGCATTTAGAACAATTTGTGCTAAGAAGAATTGCCACAGACCCTACTGTTTTACTATTACACAGAACTAAAATATGTTCCATCATTAAAAACATTTCAAATAATGCTTTAATAGAGAGGAGCCTTGCACAATCCAGTCTCCCCAGGACTTGCTAAATTCCATTTATATTTCTAATCAGGCATTAGGTACATATAATAAAATTTGATAAATGGGACATACATTGCAGTGATTAAATGATCAACAAAAATGGCATTACTATGTTTTCATTTACTATGTCAGCACAGTGACTAAAAGCATTTAAAATATTATCTTATCCCTACCTGAAACAATATTTTAACCATTTCCAAATTTTGAGGAATCTTTCAAAAGTCACTATCCAGAAATGGACTATTCTGGAGACACAGTGCAAATCTGGAAACTTTTTGAGATACAACATTCCACCTGTTTTGTGGCTTTTAGCTTTCTATCTTTCTTCAGATAACAAACATGCCTGAATATCTGAAATGTACCAGAGTGTTAGCTTCAAAAATAGATGCTTGATTTTTAAGAACAGATGAAGTACAATGTCAAGAAAAATCATGTAAATCAAACTCTTAGCAATATGTTCATCTTTAACCTAGGATTTTTTAAATGACCTATTTTCTATAGACCTGCTTCCAAATCTTTTTTCAACAGGAGGCATTTCATTCTCTAATCAGGTTTAAAGTTAATTCCCAGTTCCAGCACCATTCAGTTTCTTCTGACTTTGTTTGAACAGCAAGCTTTAACTATATTTAGCAGTTGTCTCACCTTAAAAGTGCATAGAATAACAGTTTAACATTCATTGGATAATGAAATATTAAAGATGGTCTGATTATTCTACTGAACACATAAGGGGGTTATTTTAATTTAAATACTTCTAAAAAGTATATATTTTTTAAGTTGGATAACACTACATGAATGTAATTTTCTGTCTATATTTCTGGTAAATAGAATTAATTTTGAGAAAGAAATCAACATAATATTTAGAATTTTTAAAGGTACCGATTTTTTTATTTCATTATTTATGGGCTAATATATAATGGTTTTATTAATTTTTTGTTTACGGCAGCTATCTAGCCCTTAAATGAAAATGCTTTGAGTAGCATGTATTTCGATATGTTACCATGAAGTATGAATGAATGTTGTCTTGGAGCTAATACCATTATCTAATCCACTATATACATTTAGCAAGTTTCAATGACGTCACTGCCTTTTTCCAAACATTAATATTAATGTTAACATGAATGGCCTCTCTCCAAACTTAATTTACTTTTAAACAATCCTATAGCATATGTACCTTCAAGCCTGAATCATGTAAACATTAATACTCTCAAGTTTATTTGTCTTTTGCACTTAGGCAGTGCTCAGATAGGTGGGAAGGTGGGTAAATCTGGCCATCTCCCAAGACGTGACATTTTCTTTAGTCAGTTAAATGGAATACAAATGCCTTCATCTCACTCTAAAATCAAGGTCAAGCAGATTAACAGAGTAATATGATACCCTTTTGCTAGGAAGGTCTGTATTTTCTGGCCCAGACAGAATATTAAAGACATTTTGTGGTACGCAGCTAGTAGAAAGGCACTCAGAAAATTGTTATAGCCAATGGTGGGAAGATCCCTTGACTATGGAAGACCTTGTAATGATGGGTGGACTCTCCATAGGATGTCAAGGAGAAAAATAACATTATTAAGGCTGTCCTCATTTTAACGAGACAGTTTTTTAACTTCTTGGACTTTCTTGGGCCTCTGAAGAGCTTTAAATGGAGACTTGGGAGCAGCCAGCCTCAGAATAAACCAGTTTACTAGCCTCCTTGCCCTGTGCTGCATTACACGCTCCACACATGTAGCACAGGAGCTAACTCCATATACTGGAAAATTATATAGAGCTAGATGGCATGTATGTTCCACAAGCAATAAAAAGTTAATAGGGCAATCATAGAAAAATGGATGTGTTTTAGCATATTTTGCTTTTAATATCTTCATAACTATGAAAACATAGCCCAGGAATTTATATCAGAATAGTAGCAAAATATCAATGCATTTTTCTCAACATGTAGTTAGATAAGACAAATACATCTAGACATTGCATTCAGTCTTTTCTGTGCATAAGGGAAGCATTATGTATTCTGAGGGGACATTGAATGAAGCAATCCCAAATTGCTAAATAACTTTCAAAGAAATAGTTGTTTTGTTCCATCAAAGTGTGAATGGAGATAGCTTGAAGAATGTCACAAAGACAGAAACAAGGGCTAATATAAATCACAATGAAAATGGACTGAGAGAGAAAATATTTAAAAGGACAGAATGGAGAGTTCCTATTTGAGTGATTAGTTAGGAGTTGGAATCTTTTTCATTATTTCTGTAATAGTTTTCTTATTCTTGAACGATAACCATCTGGGACTGGTTGAGATTATTATTCCCCTTTTTACTTGCTGCCTCATCTATGCTGAATGTAAATTTCAAGACAAAAATGCCACAGTATCCACAGGGTTAAAATAAATGATTTATATTCCCCTTTTTTCTTCCTCTGGATTATGTCTTCCCTGAGGTGAAGTTTCTCAGAAAGATACTAATTTGGGGCTACAGAAGCTTTTTCCCAAGCATGCACAATCTTTTATATCCTAAACTCATATTGTATCAGGTAGAATGAAATCAATTGGATGTGTAAATTCCTTAAATAATAGCAAATGGAGCAAATTGAATTTCAAAGGGAAAAAAACGGTGAACCTGAAAAGCAGTGGTACGAAGGTCATCAGCAGAATTAACAAAAAAGTCTGGCAAAGTTACAGTTAGGCAGTCAGTAATACTCTATTGATCAGACTTTCTCAATCAATGATGCTGTGCCTAGATTATTGATGCAAAGGTATTAAGCAAAATTTTATTTCAGCTAACTTGTTGGCTCAGATGTCAACTGAAAGTCATTTCCTCAGTCAATCAAAGGTACAATAAATCTGAGCAGAGTTAGTTCTTCAACACCTTTATATATATTCTGCTTTCCAACTATATAATGAATATGCCGTTTGAAATGGCAACATTTAAAAGAGTATCTTAACTAGGAAGAGTAAAGTTATAGCATTTCCATAAAAACACAGAGAACCAAAGCACGGACTAAGTAGGGAATAGGAAGAAAGAGACACTTCATATGACAAGGAAAATTGGCAGGTTACGTCAGAAAATATCAAAATCTAAATCTGTATCTACAGCTGGCTTATAAAAAAACCAAAAGTTTCCTCTTAATCTTGACTTGTTCATATGAGAAAGTCCTCCACTCACACAATGGTCTCTGCTAAAGGAAGACCAAGAGCAAAGCAGCTGGTTACTACAGAATAAAGGAAAGCCCTTCAGAGGCCCTGGCACTGGCAGTCTGGACAGTGCCCGTCCATCCTATGGTTGGTTCTGTTGTTGCTGGTAGTCTTCCCAAAAGCTTGCATTTAGGTTTACTGAAACTTGGTCTACTGTCTGGAAGGGGAAGAAACATACAGCCTAGAAGAATGCACACATGAGTTCATGTAAATGCAAACATTTATCAGTGAAAAGTATTCTCACAAGGTACGTTCATCACAGCAGTGCCGAAATTCAGTGACAGTACATGTGAGATTTGGATTTCACTGAAGCTTCTTGTTTTATGATCTTGTGCTCAGCATGATCCTAAAAATGAGCCACTCACTGGGAAATCCGGGAAGAGAGAGTGGTGCGCTTGCAACAATAGTTGCGTCATTTGACTTACCTATCAGTCACAATCTACAAAACCATTAGCTATAGTAAACTAAAAAGAGTACTAAGAAAGTACGTGTGATTTGCAGGGTTTGTTAGCTTATGAAAGATGTAATTGACTTCAATGACCTTAAACCAAATTCAATGTAATATAAGGATCAAAAGAACTCTTTTATCAAAGAAAACACAACAAAGTTTTGTTTTATACTCTTTTTTCTTTCATTATCAAAGTGAACAGACTTACAGTACATAAATTATATTGGACAGAATTCAGAAATCTTGAATTCCAAAGAAAAATTTACATCCTAAAAAATAAAATTTGCTTCTGAAGGAAAATAAGATAAAAGGCTTTAAGAAATTTAAGAAAAAGAAAAATGAAAAAAAAAAAGACAAAGACACTTGACAAACCATTTGATAATATTTTCTGTCAACTGAAGTGTGATCCATTTCTGTGAGTTCTGTAAGAACTCTGTCTCGCATGGTGAATTCCTAAAGAGCTTTTTAGAAAGAAAATATATTTGTATGCATTGAAACTAATTCATGAGAACTTACTTTGATCCTGCTTTATTTGCAATGCTATTCTTCCCTTCTCTCCCATAAACTTACATATAACTAGGATCTGGGAGCAAAAATTTAGCTACAACCATTAAAAAATTACATCAGCAATCAAAAATGTGTCATAAATTAATTTAAATTTCATTGAATTCTTTAGGGGGGAATCCTCTATTTTAAATTAATTGCTTCTCTGTTGTCAAGTTGATTTGAATTAAAAATAAACAAAAGGAAAGACTGAAAACTCTTCAGTTTTCAGGACTACTCTTTCAAGAAAAAAAAAACATTTTAATGTCAAGTCTGTAGCCATAACTTGAGCACAGCCTTAAAGTAGAATATTCATATATAAAGATATCTACATGGGTCATATCTGATTCAGACAGTTGCAGTAGATGTCTTTTTCCTATCTGGGTATTTGATCACATTAACCTCCTTTATGAATCCGTCCACCAACTCCTACTTCATTACATTCAGTTGTCAATCTTAAGTACCTTGCCTTCATTTCCAAGAGCTTCTGTCATCTATCCACGTTACTCCATCTTTTTTTCTGTAGAAATACAGGCTTCCTCTGATCAGCCTATGGTATAACTCTACACTTCTTAGAGCTTCCTCTTGATCCCCATCCCAGGTCTTCCTTTTAGGGCCTTCACCAGCAAGGATTCCTAGAAACACCTTCAACCAGCTCAGCAGCTGGGGTGCGGTGATCATAACACCACTACCAGTTTACCAGTTTTCCCTCTACCTCTTTGTTTTGCCTCTTGACTTGAAGTACACATACATGAGTCATCTTGCGATCATTTTTTTGCACCTTTAAGTCTTGTTTG
This sequence comes from Gymnogyps californianus, assembly GCF_018139145.2. Classification (NCBI taxonomy): domain Eukaryota; kingdom Metazoa; phylum Chordata; class Aves; order Accipitriformes; family Cathartidae; genus Gymnogyps; species Gymnogyps californianus. The sequence goes on along the minus strand of NC_059477.1, from coordinate 24,215,417 downwards.
TACAACACCTGCCATAATGAATAATTGGCTTGTGATCAAGCTATCAGGGATAGTGATAATACAAATAATAACAGCATATACAGACTATTTCTGCATAGACCTGCCTTTTGTTTGGCCTTCATGTGTGGCTAGCCAAGTAGATTCAGTGTTAATAAGTTGATAGCTGAGTAGTTACTATTCCCTAAATTTGGATCCAAAGAAAACCCAATTGGATAGTCAGAAGCAGTGAAATATCCACTAAAGACCTCATCAAGATTGTAAATTACAATCCTAAAGGTCCAATTATTACAGTTATCATTTTTGATTGCCTCCCAGCCAGTATGACCATACTTTTATTTTTCAAAATTAAATACAGTTCTTATCCCCTATGGTTCTTATCCTCTACCCTTTTCTGTGCTCCTACTGCTACTGGAACAAAATTTTAGGAATCATCATGGCGATTGGATATCCAAATTTTTTTTTCTCATCTCTTAAAATTATGGTTTTAATCTGTTCCTGCTGTCATCCTATTTTCATCTTCTTCTTCAACTGTGACAAATGTTTATTTATTTATTATAAACCCTGCTTCACTCTCTCTCCTTTGGATTACTGGTTCTTTTCCTCATTCTCACCCCTAGTTTTTCAGTAAATGTTCTCCCTCCACTATTTTGTTGTGTCACTGAAAGTTACATTGACTAGACATGAAGAATCAAGCAACCCTCCCCCAAAGATTTTTATACTGATCAAAATATATGCAAGTATTTTTTTGTATGCTTAAATAGTATTTAAACAGTGACAGCTTCTCTGCCACTGCTACTAGCAGCCTTTTTCCAGTGGTAATTACATTGTTGCTATGTTTTTTCACCTTTACACAGTTGTAAATTTGAAGTAACTTCAGTGAAGCATAGAATGAGAGTTGGGGGAAAAAATCTGTGTAGTGTATCTGTTTGCGATTAACCATCATGTTTCCACATGTTGTATTCCTGCTTGAATTCAAGCAGTCTATGGAAACCCGATCAGCACTGTAATTATGGCCTGCTTGAATCAAGTCAGTCAAATAATGTCAAAAACAATTATTTTCTTTTCCAAAGGGCACAACAAGTTTGGGAATACACAAGAGAAAATGCAGATCTCAACATGTTAACAGTTTATGAACCAATCTCAGGGTATTCATTCCTTGATTCTTGTTGAATTGGCAATGATGGGACTTGAAAATTTATTGACGCATTTTCATTAGAGTCATTGTTAGCCTTTTTTTAATACAGAAGCTATGCTTTTATGATGTGATGCTTTGCTATAGATCATCTTTCTAATTTGGTCCACTAGCTGGAGGAAAAATTAAGAATAAGGAGAAATGGGTTGTATTATTAAAATACTGCAGTTGAAAAACAAACACAATAAGAATATCTGCAAAAGCAGCTCATTTTCAGAGGCACTACATTTGATGGGATTTTAAAGTGTTTGGTATTTTAAAAAAATCAGAATATCCATGGAGTTTGAGCTAAAGGTTACTGTCCAGGAAATGAAACCTGTTTATTTCCATGTGCCTGGGATCAGGCCACTCACTCAAGTGCCAGATGTCAGACAACTAAGTTCGGATATTTTGTACCAAGTGCATTTTGTTTTCCTTGCCAAACTGGAGCACAATTTTCTGCAGAAGTTAATAGTTTTTAACCTGTGTAAGACTTGTAGAATTGAACCCAGAATAAATCAGGGTGCTAAATATTCGGTTAACAAATATGGTATAGTGCTACAAAAGTCTCCAGAGATTAAGTATTTCTTTATGCAGTTCACAAAATTAAACACAGAATAATTTGTTAATACAATATTTTCATCAAGTACACATTCACATACTTTTCCTGTTGAAAATTCTTAGATATTCTGAAGAAAATTTTCATGCAAACTTGTGTTTTTAAAATTCCTTTTTGCAAAATCATCAATGGTCTTGATAAAGGTACTAATGTGGAACTCCTGAATCTAGTGTTCACTGCGGAAGCTTTCACATAAAATAAAGCCAACAGAATACTGAGGGCGTAGCTATACAGTGTGTTAATAGTGAACCTGACAGGATAAATCCCATTTTATTATTTCAGGTTTTAATAAAATCTGTTGCCTTTTATTAATTCAGATTATGATTTATCAAACTAATTGCCATAACAAATACCATTGAGATCATGATTAACAAGAAGTAAAATCAAAACAGTGATTTCTGTTGGACATTTGATGCTTTTCATATATAATAAAGTCTTTTGAGAAAAGGAGGGTACAGTTAAATGTTGCCATATTTTTCAATATTTACAATAAGGGAGGGAAGTCATCTGCTGCTATTTGATTGCTTGAACTTCCTCATTGAAGAGAAGGGGAAGAAATACCAATTTAGGTTACCAAATTAATGTTTCTTATTCTCACCTTTAAGGGCCATCACAGATGTGTGGGGGCTAACACACGTTACCTCTGTTTTGTCTCTTAATACATCACCTTTGCCTTGCTGTTTTAAGACTCACACTGATCCTGTTTGCTTTTGCCCGAACTATCTTTACTGCTGCTTCCATGACATCTCACTTAGGTGAAACACTTTAATCTAAAACCAGAAAAAGTTCTGTATCTTGACATCACTCAAGAAATGATATCTTAATGCCTCCTACAAGATGTTAGCTCATTAGGAGACAAGCTGAGAAGAATTAGATATAGTTTATTTTAAAAATTGAATGCAAGATTATACAGTATGAGTGTGAACATACATATTTACACTCACAGAGGAGAAAGCAGTATATTTCAAAATGTGAATGTATGGATTTCACAGTGTAAGTTTTCATATATATGTATAAATATATATGCTTATATACACAGATGCATATTTAAGTGATTTTCTGTTATGTTACACTACTGCCTTTAGAGATAGCTTGTCATCTTGGTCTGTAAACTCTTTGGAATAGAGAATATCTCCTTATATGCTTATGCATTTCTCTGGGCAATTAGACCATGACCCTTTACAGAGATCACTGACATTACTACAATCACAAAAAGTATTTTTGGTATGCGTTTTTGCCTTAAATCACTCATCTATTTCAAGGAATTTATATGTATTTATTAGTTCCATTCTACACATAAAATTGGATATAAATATTTTAAAAGGTTTATGTACCACACATTTGTACATACGATTCTACTAGCACAGAAACATTTGCTGTCTCTGGAACATCTACATACATACATGATACAAGGGCATTATTGTACTTGTAAGGCCAGATATTCAAGCTTTCTTGCCATGAAAACCATTGCTTTTAGAGCCAACTGTGATAAATGCATTTGTTTACCTTGAGAAATTCAGCAAAAGGAAAAATTAATGTATGAAATTTTGTGGATTCTAGAGATAGAGTGAAAGACATTGTAGCATCATATGGCGACCATATGGATCTCATTAAAGCCATCCTCTGACAGGCCTCTGCAATCATGCTCTACCCATTTATACTCCTTTATGCAAGATAAATGTCTTATTCTATTACAGAAACTGCTGCTCTGAAAGTTTGGTGACAATAATACTGAAGATCAAAATAACATTATATAGTACACTAGCAGTGGAATGTAAATGGTAGGTAATAGAATCTATGATTAAATACTCGCTTAACTATCTAATTACTTGATTAACGTTTTGACATATATCTTAGCCTGTAACTTTTGTAAAGAAATAGCTGTGCATTTGCGATCCTGCAGAAATCTTTTAGCAAAGTCACAGATAGGAGTATCTGCATATCTGCGGCTGTCTCTTAGCCTATATTCAGACTGCCATTTCCTAAGGAGAAATTTAGGACAATTTCATTATTTCTTTTTAAGTTTAGTTACTAATGATGAATGGTCCAAGTAATCACAACTGTTAACTGACAACGATGTATACCACTGTCATTTCAAAAAACTTTTGTGTTATTGACCAGGAGATCACACTGATTCTTAAACATAAGGTCAGTTTATCTGCATCCTATGAAGCATTGCAAAATCTGATACGATAGTATTTGTTTAATGAACAACAACATATAAAACATGAAAAGAAAATATTCTGCCCATTCATCTAAGAGTACCTGCATATTATAACAACTGTGGATTTGCCACCTATAGGCCTAGACTAATTTTTCCTATTGTCACACTAGCAAAGAAAATCTAGCCTTCTGGGAAAGACTGTTGAGACTGAGTATATTCTTTGGGTATGATTTGCAAAAAAAGAAGTGAGGAGTCCATGTTTAAGACATTAACTGTTTTTCTGAAGAGTTATAGAGTATCTCCACTGCAAATTTTTACTGAGTTAATCTTAAGAGTCAATCAAGGAAAGAAGAACTTGCTCTAGGTCACTGATAAGTGGGCATATACATCAACACAAAAATCTACCAGACTTGATGCAAATAAAAGAAAGAAAGAAAGTAACATACTAAGAAACAGCCTTCTGAAATGTGCAGTAAGATTCAGACAGTGCTTTAATTTTTATTAGAAGCTTTATGATTAGAGTGCACTCTGATATTAAAAATGCATAACAATAAAACATAAAACCATTTCCTTATTGCTGGCATTTGTGCAAAACCACTTACAACCATTCAAAATATTAATATCCTTTTCTACCTAGCAATTAATGCTGCACTATGGATTCAGTACTCCGTGCACTAGAAAACAGCATTGCTACACTGCACAGTGACCCACTGTACTTAATTACACAACCAAGTTCTCCACTTTAAGTCACAGAAATGAAAAGTCAGGATTAGGTTTCACTGTAAAACCATGTCAAAATCCATAAGCAATTTCAAATGTACATACTGTGTACACCAGAGAGCAATTTGGAGAGTCAGAGACACGTTTCTTGAAATTGCGGCATGCCAATTTTTACTATTCATTTTTACTAAGTAGATTACTAGTAGCAAAAATGTTATGCATGTTTGTAAAAATAGACACAATAACCACGTGCTTTCAATTGTCTGCAAAAAGAAATATGTATATACTGTTTTCATTTCCCTGTATACTACTTTACTGACCTTTAGGCCTCAGTCCCTCATTTGACTTGCACAGAGATAGTTTCTTAGGAAGATCAGTGAACAATTATGCTGTCAAAGAATAAGCAAATAAATAGAGTAAGTGGCTTCCTATTTAAGCTTTTACACAAAATGGAATCCAAAATTAGTCTTGGCTTTATTACCAAGCATACCCAAGAGAACAGTTGTGTGTAGTGTACAGGCCCAGATTTCTCTGAGTTAAATTAAAATTTAACTGTATTTTTTCCAGCAGCAACCCAAAGCTTCAGTATCATAGTAGAGTAATGGAATTAAGACATCGTTTGTTATCTCGCAGAACACCAGGATGTTGGCTTTAAGTGTCAGAGTTTTACTAACTGTTTTTTGAGCAAATTTCAACTGTTTGAGTGCAGGTAAAATAGAGAAACCTTTGTCTTTATTTTAACAGTGGTTTGAGTTATGACTTGCATCCAAATTCTGCCTCCAGATCCCTGTGCACAGATGTAACTGAAGTTGACTGGATTCAATGGTGGAATTTGGACCATAATTGTCATGGCAGTTTTTCAAACACATTCTTTGTAGTTTCACAAGACCCAACCAATCCACTGGTTTAGTCATTCTACCTGGCCTTCCTGTTTTCTTCTGTGTACTAAACTCCAGCCCATGATTTACAAGATGTATCATGCTGTATCGCATTGGAAACTTTTTAATTGGCAAGTCTTCTACTTTGTTCAAAGACAACTGGAAAATAAAGCTTCTTTAAACCCGTGCAGTTGCATTGTGTGAACTCCACACTGTACAAGGTAAAATCTTTCCTAATTAAGGCATTTCAGTTGATTCGGTTCCAACTAAATAATGTAATTTGGACTCCATGAAAAATGAATGACTGATATCCACATGGAATAGGGCAAGAACAAGAGATCCAGACTCATTCTACCAACATAACAAACAAGCAGTTTAAACCAGTTTTCTTAAACAGTTTTGATTACTTTCTTTAGCACCTGATGGGGACAGTCATGTTGAAGAAGGTCCATTTCTAATACAGGACTTTGAATTAATCCATTTTAATATGTCTTGAGGAGATTAACCAGAAAAATTTCCAAGTTTTACTATCAGTCAGACTTCCTCTTTTTAAATTGTGATAAAAGTCAGTCTAGCCATTGGAGGCTCTGTTACAGCCAAGTGAATATTAAAAGGGTGAAATTAAGTATTACCAGTTATTCTGGTTTTGTCAGTTGTGACCCATCTCAATGTGACCCTTTTGTTCTAAGAACGAACTTGGGAATGAGGGAGGTATATCCTGAAATAAAAGGCTTCTGACCCTGAAATCTACTTCTTAAAGCAATGTGGCAGAAGTGTATTGTGTTGATTTCTTATATCGCATTGTTGCTTTTTTTCAGTTCAAGAAAGTGGCTCTAAAAGATGCAAAATCCTAGCTGGTGAAGGAATGCCTTTGGTTTGGCAATGTTGTACCATATTTGCTCATGGATTGGTCAAACATTCATTTAATATTTGACTCAGTAAGCACAGTCAGAAGCTCCAGATCCAGAATACAGCCTCTAGCCTGGAAAACTTTGTGCTTATGCCCAGGGGTATATTTTTTTTTTAACTGTCCAGAAATATTTCCATTATGTTTGTTAGAATTTTGTATGAATTTTTGCATTATCCCGCTGATACATACATGCTCTGCATTCAATGTTACAAAGCATTATTCTCACGCACTGTAGCATCTTATTCCCTAGGAATAGCTACGTCCACACTCATTTTCCGAATGGATTGGCAGTTTACTCTTATTATTTTTGTACTAGATGTATCTCTAATGTCTATATTACAGAAGATATTAAAAAATAAATAAATTACAAAAAACTACTAGTCACTTCATATGGTATAAAATTATTACTGATAGTAAATTACTATGACTATTATTGTTTTTATATTTACTGACTCCTGAAGTAGCCACTGATTCTAGCACTGTCCATCCCTGCAGTGGTGCTACAGGTGCTCCAGCAGTGACCAAATGATTCTCTTGTCTTTCTGTAAATAACCTTGCCTGCAGAGATCCTGGAATTACTGTTTGAAGACCCCAAAGCAAACAATTATTCTCAAGAGACAGTTCTGATATAGGATATAATGTTTCAGCAGAACCTCTGACAAATGGCTGATGTGAAATAAAGCACGTTTTGGGCTTTTTCTCCTTGGCCATTTGCCATACTATAGAATATAAAGTTATAAATGAAGGATTCCAAAATATAATTTTTTTATTTTGCTGCCTGTTCTAAAAAACAAATACATTGATGATGACGATGATAACAATTATATTAAGAAAAATCTTATTGTGATATCTGCCACTAATAACTTCCTAACCTGCTCTTCAGAGCACATGCATGCCTGAAAAAGAGATTAGAACTGCAAAGGTTTTGTGGTGCCTGCGCACCTCAAAAGTCTCACCTGGAAAACTGCAAATTACCTAAAGCATATTGGTCCCTAGCATGTACCTGAATTAATGCCAGATTCAAGGCTTCAGACTTGCTACTTTCCATCTGCCTTTCCTCTGCTTCTGAGGAGCCTGTCTCAATGGAGGAAGGAGGAAGAACGCAGGAGAAGCGCAAGTTTATCTGTGCTACTGTTACTTGGTTGAAAAAGTTCTGGTGGTGATCAAACTTTTTAAGAATTTAAAATTAAAGTCTCAAACCACTGATAACAAACATCAGGTCTGCAGTCTGTAGTTTTGCTCTTCTGCAGTTCTGAAAATCTCTAAAAAACCTGTTTGTTTCTATAAATGTTAAAATAAAAAGTAACATAAATAGCAAATGCAGTACACATGAAAGATCAGCAAGATAGCAAAAATGTACTTAATAAAGAATTTAAACATCTAGTATCTGAGTAATGTAGATGCCCAGTCCCAAGTTAAATCATACTGAGGTCTGCTTTGGGAAAAAAAGTATAACATATATATGGAGAAAAACAAAAGAAAGGAAAAAAAATCATGTTAGCATTAAGAAAAAATTCAGGAAGGATACATGAAGACTAAATATTGCTGTTTATTCTCATGCAATCAATAGTAGTAGCATCATAAGGAAATAGAAGCAGGATTATATATTCTATTCAGAGCAAGAGAACACAGAGTATAGGACCACAGAAAAACTGAATCTCCTCCACTAACTCAATAGCGGATTATTCAGCTGGCCAGAACAATATATTCCAAACAAAAACTCGTATGACGTTGAAATTAAAATGATACTTAACATTTTAATCCCACTGAATATAAGAAACATTTGAGAACGGACGTAAAACATTTTTTCATTCATTTTCTCAAGTAAATGTCGCCTTAATTTTGTAGAAGGAGGTGTTAAATTTACAACTGGAAGAGCAATACATGACACGTCTATCACTTTTTAGAATACTGTCTTTGGCTAAAACAGGGCATTTCCAGCTTCCTAGAAGCTGACACAATCTGTGGCACATATGGGATAGAAGCCTACTATTAGAGATCTAAGAAAGTTGCTGTTTAAATCTTTGTATAACTTTTGCTCTCTTGCCTGATTTAGTCTGGTCTAAAACAGTATTGAAAGTTTTTTCTTGTCTCTGTCATCTCACCCTTCATGAATCTCTCCCTACATAATTCTTAGTATGCTGTGCTAGGAACTATTTCTCCATCACATAAATTTGGAACAGATATTTTATTGTTGCTCATTCTTTCTATAGCACCTTTCTTTGAAAGGAAACATCACAGGAGTGGGCTTACAATTTGCTCACAGTTCCAAATAATCCTTTCACTGTTTGTGGAAAAAGCTATATGGCAATGAAATTGGGATGCATGTATCGGTCTGTTCTTCCAACAAAATCCTTTCCCAGTATTTACTGAACAGAAGGCAATTTTCATACAGTATTAATGTAATGCCAAGAAATCTTCCCACAGCTAAATGCTTGATCACTTTCCAGTGGTATGATAGCAAGATGTTTCTATTCCTCCCCGATATCTGAGAGGAATACTACAACCTACCATATTCCTGCAATCCCCATCTGTCATCTTCTAAGATTCCATTGAATAACCAGAGTATGGCTGCCTCCCTTAGCAAGATATCAGGGTTATGAAACCCCTGAGAAATTTGTTTAAAATTTCCCTTTTTCCTACAGGGCAAGCTATACAAGTTCCTTACAGAGGGTTTCTCCTTTCCAAAGGAAGTTGATGTGTCACTTAGACTCAAGGTGAATAACTTGATAGAATATTGCATGAATTTTCAGTTAAAAAAAAAAACCAAACAACCAAAAAGCCCAATCCCAGGAGTCAATAAAAGGAATAACAGAAGGTCAGGCTGTAAGTACACTGACAAGTCTGGATCAGGAAATACTACAGGGGAGGGGAATGGGAGTATTTCAACTTAATGTGCCAATCTTTAGCTGTGCAATTCCCATAGGGTGTATTCTGCCACCATTATTCATGTCAAGCAATATATTATGCTATGAGGTATTCCCACTGACTTCAATTTCAGTTGATTTCATCCTACCTAGTCATAGATAGGGAATTCTTCAGCATCACAGAGTGTAACAGATAGAGGTCCTTCCCTCAGCTTGAGATATCGGTAGTTCCTCAACCCATGATAGATACATAGAAAATTCATATATAATAGTTGTATTTTTGATTCACTGATTTCAGTGCTATTTTTTGAATTTTTGGAATATTTCTCAGCCTAAACAAATCTGGCTCTTAGAGATTAATGGAACATTAAAGCTTAAACTGTGAAATGTGTGCTTGTACTGGAGATCTCATATATATTACCAGAAAAAAAAGGTAATTACCTAAAAAATAAGGGACAATGTACCAAGGTCCCCTTCCAGTGATTCTGAACTTAGCATTGTCTGAAAAGAAAAGGATTGGAGAATATCTGACCTATTCATAAGTCTGAAGTCTAGCACTTGTATAGATTATTAAAATATGGCTTAATAGTTTTCAGGAGAATTTTACTGAAGCTTTCTTGTTGGGGTTTTTTCACTTTTTAAAAGTTGAAAGATGTCAATGAGCTTCAGTCATCTGGTATCATTCTGTTGCTTTTCCTGGCAGAATTATCATTCATCAACCATCATTAGGAGTGCCATATCAGGTTGGACGATGGTCATGTGGGGAAGAAAACCTGGGCCATGAGAAAGAAAGCTGCAGAGACAATATCCAGACATCAGGAGTTCCACTACAGGGCAACCGAATTAAATTGTAAAGAACACCAAATCTTTGGAAGAGATATCCTTATGGGAATTGATGTCAAAAGTCACTGATCTTGCAGCCATGTAGTCAAATAGGCTTATCACAGCAGGTAAAGCTCTTCCAAAGACATATGAGTGATCACAATTCTCCTCTTTTCCCCTTGGAAGAAGGTGAGTTATTCTTGATGAAACTGCTTTGGTTTCAAATAAAATAAAAAAAAAAAAATCAGTCCAAGATTGTTTCAGAGTTTACAGAGCACTTTCTTAAATGCATCTCACATACTAGTAAGGTACATGTGGAGCTGTTTTACTGCTACAATTTCATATTTTTTGAATTAGCATAAAGTGTTGGAATTATTCAAAGATGGAACTTAGCATTAGTGCTGGAGCCTAATTAAGCTTACCTAAGCAGTTATACTCTTGTTTTGCTTTTAGAATGGGAGAAACAGGATGCTTTGTTGTGTAATTAAGAACAGTAGGCCTCTACACAATGTTGGCAAAGCTATTTTCCATTGTAAGAACTGCACGATGTCCTCTACTGCACAGCATTAATTGCTAGATGGGAAAGGAGATTCATATTTTGAATAGTGTAAGTGGTTTTGCATCAATGCTAGCAATCAGGCAATAATTTTATGTCTTATCAGTATACATTTTTAATAATCCTGAGACTTCCGCCTGCCAATAAAGGAAAATCTGTAATAGAGCTGAAAAAATATCTAGATCCTGCTGGTTGTCTGCACACTAACCTGTATGCCTTTATTTGGGTGTTTTCATCTTCCTGGTAAACAGAGACTCTAAGATGCCTTGTCTTTATTTATTCATTACAATTTTAGTTTTACAATATTGCCAGTCCTGATACTAAAAAAACAGAAGATTTGCACGAAATGATATTTTTTCCTCTTTTTCTGAATTTTTGGTTATTCTTGGATGATGTTTCCAAGCTGTTCTCCACAGCTATGAAAGCTAGAAACATGCACATTTTTAAATGAAAGGTGAGAGTCTCTTGTTATCACTTGTGTCCAGCAGCTGGTGCTTCAAGTACAGCATTAAATACTGCAAGACTTATGATAAAGCAGCAAGAGCTGGCAGGAATGGGTTTATTTGGGAATATGGGTTATTGGTAGAGAATAATGTTCAGCATTGGCTTAAAAGAGAGGTTCAGTGTGGGATGGGATTTGGTTTCTCTGAGTGTTTTTTAAAGCCACTCTAAGGAGCTTGACAATGTCTGTTTCCAAACGATTTTTTGTTGTTGTTAAAGCAAAAAGGCTACATAGAAAGGAAAAAATGACTTTCTTAAAAATGCTGTCAAAGCCATAGAATCAGCATACTAGCACACTAGAAAGGAAAATATTTCATTTCTCTGTTTCGCTTTGTCATCAGACATTTATTAGCGATGTGCAACAACAGAAAGTTTCACTTTCATTTTTTAAGTCTGGGGAGTAGGAGGTTGGTTTTGCGTATCTACGGGCACTGCGGATTGTGAACTGGGGGGGTGGGGCGGGCAGGGTAGAATCAGTCTGCCAGTTCTACAAGGTAACACTTTGTGCTTACCAGAAGGCCAAAACACAGAGTAAGAGAGTAGTTTCAATTACAGTACACTAAAAGATACATTTCCTAGCAAAATAACCTCAGGCATAAGAGGAGGAAAGAACCACTTCCTTGGGCCATGTTCTAACCCTCCTTACATTGCATTTACTGGTGAGTGTCTGGGGATTGTCTAGGAATTTGTACTAAAATTAACTTGCTTGCTAATTTCTGCTGTTCTGTTTGCCTATGCTTGTGGGGGATGCCATTTCAGCTGGATGAGAGTGGGAAAAAGGAATGGTTAATCTTGCCTCCAATTGCGCTACTTAAAAGGTCAAATTTGTCAGGGAAGTTTAACACTGACCTTGGCTTTTAAGCTATATCCATCCCTGTTCCCACCAATTCCTTCTTTCCTTTGACCTCACCTCAAATGTTTTTTACAAAGATACTCTATTGAGTGTCAAAGATAAACTTAAGCAGGTAACACCTGACTACTAGAAGATGAGTCTAGGCATGTTATTCACTCTTGGACTTCAATAAAGTTTTTTTGCCTGTATGTCTCCATTCAGCAAAATACTTATGTTTATATATAACCTTAAAGATGTATATAGTCTCTGAGAAAGAAAGAATTCCTTGGCTGCTTAAAGTTAGCCATGCTCTTGACTATTTTTCTGAACCAGGCCCTAAAATTAATTTGAAAAAAAGCAAAGCTAGATCCAATGTTCCTTATTTTATGCCTTCAATTTTGTGCCTACAATCATCCACAAAGGGAAAATTGTAGGGACATTTAAAAGCAGTTTAAAGTTCTAGATGGCTGACTCACAAGCACAATTTGGTTTGTTATTTTGGTTTTGTTACTGTCAGGATTCAGTCACGGAGATCCACTAGGGCCAAGAATCCTTTCTTAAAGTTGGCCTTTAGTTAGAAGAAAACAACAGCATCTTAATCACCATGGAAAATCTCAACTGACTGCTGCTTGGAAATGAGTGATTTTTCCCATTACCAGACAGTATATGTCACATATGATTATCAGAAATACCAAGTTAACTTTAAAATAAATACTATCTGGAATTTGGAAGAGCTCAATTTACAATTGCTCTTGTCAAATATTTTGACCCTTTTATCAACAGAAGTGACTTGTGCTGTACTGGTCTATGAAATCTACAGATACTATCACCTTCCAGTCCAGATTGGACAAGGTAATTTTGAAGATTGCTAGTTCAAAATCCCTCTCTCTCTCTTTTCCTCTTTTAAAAAATTTTTCTTCTCTTTGTTTTGCACACAAAGGGACATGGGCAACCTTTCATGTGTTCATCTAGAAAAACTCACCAATTTCTATTTTTCTTTAAACCTATCTAGTTTGCTGCCCACATTTTTATTAAACACAAACTATTCCATACAACTCTCGCCAGGAGCAAAATAGCCCATAGTATAACTCCTCCATAATGGAATCATTTAAAATCATGACTTATTCCAGGTCTAAAGCAACCATACAGTATTTTTATCTATTTCTGCTATCCTTGACACAGGCATGGGAGTCAGGTACTTAAGCTCCTACACCACAGGATTTCAACTGGGATAGTTTACTTATAAGATATCTCTTCCTCTTAAATTTAAGGCTATTTCATTCATGAGCTGAAGCTGTTTTTTCCCCAAAGCCAGGTGGATTACACAATGTCAGAAAGGAGAACAAATAACAAGCCAGTAATTTAGTCAGTATGTCAACAATAAAATAAAACCGAAAACAAAAATGGAAAGAGTTTCGTTCTAGATAACAAACCTTCTGTCATAATAAATTTACTGTTCTGAATTTCAAAATATTACAGAAGCATAAAGAATCTCAAAATAAATACTTAAACTAAGTAAACTTGTAGGCATACATATATGTTGTAAATTTCTGGAGTAAGACACTTCCATTTCATCTTCAAAGTCTAATGCTAAATGTAGAAGGAAGCCATTAATGTCCCATCATTTATAAATGATAACTGCTTCTACATAATGCTTCAAAGCCATTTTTAAGCCATTTAAGCTTTTTCAATTTGCACTAAATATCTACCAAGAGATTATAGTTTAGACTTTAGAGCAATATTTAAACTGATATCATATACTTAATTTTAAATAAATTTTAGTATAAAAAATATAATTTCTCAAGATATACGGCACATGATTTCCCTCTTCTGATCATCCAGAGAGCAAACAGAAGCTTTAACGTTAAGTTCTTTGAGTTGTTCCTAAGCTATTAACTTCCACAGTACCCAGAATATGGACGACCATAGGGGCTGCAACATCAGCTATGGCATACTGAAAACTGGTTCTTGCTTTTAAGCACTTAAAAACTTATTATTACAGAACATTTATTTTTCAGTTATTTTAAAAGAAAAAGGAGCAAAATGGTTTTTTTTCTTGTTTTTGAAGAAACAAAAGAGTTGATGATCTGGGAAAAAAATCTGCTAGGGCCACCTACCCTTCCTAAAGTGGTGGGCAGCTGGAAGGAGAAGCTGTTTTTAAAGGTATGGGTGCTTCTAGAGAACTTTTGTGTGACAATCCTAATGGAGGAGCAATGTGAAATATGTGGGCAGAACTGAATCCTGCTACAGGCAACATCCCAGTGATCTCTCAGCTACCCCTTTTTGGTTTGTGCGTCGTTTCTCACCACATGTATTTTCCAGTCTGAGAACTGACAGACCTCACTCTGAGTTAGAAAATCCCTTATAGAGGTTACTCTACCTTTTTCAGATAAAATGGAAAGAGAGATCTTTCCATGCTAGTTGTTAATACTCTGAAGCTTTTTAAGCTCTTTTGGGCAGCAACAGTAAGTTTGTGTGTTTGCACAGTGCCTCTGGCAACTACTATATTATACTGAATAAAAATGATGGAGAGAGGACTTCTGCTGAAAAACACTGTCTTCACCACGCTGCCTGCTCTGGATTTTTTTCAGTATTTACCATAATAAAACAACCTTAGAGTGGGCACTGTGTCAGAAGTCAAAGGGATAATGATGATATGCCTATGAACGAGGAGTATTTTGCTGAGAGCCAAACCCCTTTCCAACTTGGTACTAAGTGAATCTCAAGTAGAAACTCTCATACAATTTTTATGACTGAGGGGGAGCGCTATCTCAGTAACTCTTGACTTTATCATTACAATTTTAAATTCAGTTATTGCCCATTTTAATATACAAAACAGTTTCCATGGAAATATAAAGTAGAATTGTTGGCCCATTTGAAACAAGCAGATGGTGAATGAAGGGGGAAGGATGGAGGCAGAGGAACTCATGTGGAATTTCTCCATTTTTTACCAGTTCACCAAGAAAATAGTTAAAGTCAGCTTCAGCACTGCAGCCAACTTTTGGATGAGTTGGCTAGAAGGACATACAACAGCAATACTATTCTGCTGGCTTGTCTTGTACGTATAGTAAATAATATGTTATATTTTCATCAAACATTCTAAAATGTTCAAAAATAAGTCATAAGAGAGCATATACAGAAACACAGGATGTTTTCTCACAGTCATGTTGTACTTAGACAGACATGTGAAAATATCTCACAATGAATTATTCATATTTTGAAAGTAACCTCTGTTCAAGGAGGTCCCAATTTCCTCAAATGATTAGCTATTTTAGAATCATAGAATATCTCAAGTTGGAAAGGACTCATAAGGATCACCAAGTCCAACTCCCTGCTCCTCACAAGACTACCTAAAACTAAACCATATGACTAAAAGTGTTGTCCAGACACTCCTTGAAATCTGAGAGGCTTGGTGCTGTGACCACTTCCCTGGGGAGCCTGTTCCAGTGACCAGCTACCCTCTCAGTGAAGAACCTTTTCCTAATGTCCAATATGAACTTTGCCTGACACAGCTTCATTCCATTTCCTCATGTCCTATCGCTGGTCACCAGAGAGAGGAGATCAGCACCTCCCCCTCTGCTGCCTGCCTTGAGGAAGTTGTAGACTGCGATGAGGTCACCCCTCAGCCTTCTCTTCCCCAAGCTGAACAAACCAAGTGACCTCAACGGCTCCTCGTAAGTCTTGCACTCGAAGCCTTTCACCGTCTTTGTTGCCCTCCTCTGGACACACTCTAATAGTCTGATGTCCTTTCTATATTGAGGTGCCCAGAACTGCACACAGTACTCAAGGTGCGGCTGCACCAGTGCAGTGCGGAGTGGGACAATCTCCTCCGTTGACCAGCTAGCTATGTTGTGCTTGATGCACCCCAGGACACGGTTGGCCCTTTTGACTGCCAGGGCACACTGTTGACTCCTATCAACTTGCCATCAACCCAAACCCCCAGATCTCTTTCTGTGGGGCTGCTCTCTAGCCTCTTGTCCCCCAGTTTGTATGTATAAACAGGATTGCCCCATCCCAGGTGGAGAAGAGCACTTGCTCTTGTTAAATTTCATATGGTTGGTGATTGCCCAGCTCTCTAGTCTATCCAGATCTCTCTGTGAGACCTCTCTACTCTTGAGGGAGTCCACAGCTCCTCCTAGTTTAGTATTATTGGCAAACTTACTTAATGTACATTCGACTCCTGCATCCAGATCATTTATAAAAACATTAAAGAGCACTGGCCCCAAAATTGAGCCCTGATATTTTGATTAATATCTTGGTCAATCTTTTGTCTGTGGTTATATATATTTACAATTCAACCAAAATCAGAAAATTCGAATGATATTTTGCCTTTTCCACAACTGGAAAAACATAAAATCATTTCTGCTATGAATACTCCTGCAAGCTTTGAAAGTAGTGTTCTGCCACGTTTGAATGAACTTGAGTGACGCGTCAGTCAACGTGAGCAAAGGTGTATGAGCATGGCCCTCACGATTCAGGACTCAGCCTACCTTGGTGACCAGTATTTATTTTCTTTTTTTGCCAGAAAACACACTTGTTCTGGGGCTGCCAGAACAACCCATTGCTGTTGTTCCTTCCCTCCGAGCCACAATCCTCCTCCCGTACTGGGAAAGAGGTGTTCAGTATTCTAATAGCACAAACAGATTTAACAGTCTCTTTCCTCCAGCTTCTTCACCAGTAACTTGATTTCAGTATTCGCTGAAAATGACCACAACAGATCATGAATGTGCTGAGCAAATTAATTTTAAAATCTAAATAAAGCCTTGATGCTGCTACCATTATTTAGCATTTATCAACAGTTCTACGGGTTTGATGGCAATACTAAATTGTTGAGAAGAACCATTATAAACTCAAGCAAGACATATTAGCTCAAGTGTGGGGTAGTGAGAGGAGATGTAGCTAGAACAAATATAGTAAGTGGTAAGTAACAAAAGATGTTATTAACGTGTCTAGATCTGACGCAGGTAGGTAGAAGAAGAACTAAAGCACTGAGGTAGGGTCAAGGCCACCATGCTTTCACAAGAATCTGGGAAAAGCAGTGTGTTCAAAAGATTCCCCAATACAAATATTTCTGATTTTTTTCCCTCATCATATTTGCTTTTTGCTACCTGTGAGACTCAGTTGCCTGAATGGTTTTGCAGTATCTAACATGTTAAGGTGTTGCCTTCAAGTTTTATTAATGTTTTCCAATCATTTTCTAGTTTCCTGATGGATTAGCTTGTCAAAAACACTTTTTAACAGATAGTATTATAATTGAGCATTGAACATCTGTTCGAATTTGTTGTGGATAAATACTGAATTGGATAGCCACAAAAATATAATTTATTATTGCTAGTAGATGCTTTTCTGCAGTAAATAATTGTTACCTGGAAAATTAATTTACTTTTTTATTATTAAAAACTGACAGAGAATAATATAAAAAGTATGGACTCCTCAATTCTGTAAAATCCTTGGCATGAAAAGATGGAATAAGTTTTTTGGGTTTACTTATTTTCTTTCACTTGCCATTTTGAGTGAGATTTTGGGGGATATCCATCTTATATAAATATTTTTTGAGCCAACATTTTGACAATTTTTCTGCCTTGGATAGATATGGGATTTGGTGCATAAATTCATCCTATTCTTTACAGAATTAGTCTTTTTTAGGTATACAAACTGAATCATTTTATATATCCCAAATTTAGATCTGATGTGTATACATCTGAAGTCCTGTTCTCTACAGATTGATTAACTCAGCTTTTGCAACATCTCGTAATCTAGAAATCACAAATTACACATTTGGAAATGGCTTACATCTGTACAACAGAAAGTTCTGCATCCTGAATAGCAGCTTCAGATTAACATTAGACATTGTGAAATGTCTTTCAAAATACATGTTAAACAGTAAAGCTGAGAACATTTATATATAACAGTTTATATAGGGCTGCTAATCTAAATACAAATGCTGTGCTTCAAAAGCTCAGATCAGTTAGAAAAATGTTCTCTCTAAAGAATTTGAAAATTAAAATGTCTGCATGTTGAAACACATCTTAATTTAAAATGCTTAAAAATAACTAGCAATCATCTTATTTTTCTGTGTGATACAATTATGGAATAACAAGGAGGAACATTTTTGAAGTATATTTAACAAGTAGCTTGTTTCAGCCTGGATATTAGCTTGATTTACCATCTGCAGAATTACCAATAACATGATGCATTTATTACCCGTAAAAGCTATTAGCAGGTCATTTTGTTCAGTTCATCATATGTGTCTTGAGACACAATCTGGCGTCTAACAGATTTTCATACATTGATGTCACAGAGAATCAGACTGTTCTTTAATTGATTGTTTCTTGCTAGACTACTTTGATTAAAACAGGTTGTGCTATTTGCTTTTAGTTCTACATTTCTCTACTTTAAAAGCATGCCCAGGAAAGGCAGAAATTATTCTAATTTCCCCGGATTTGTCTAATTCAATGTGTATGTGATAATCCTTGTAATCAAGCTGTTTAAAAACCATTCCAGTTATTCTAAACACATTACTCCCTTCCCAATTAATACAATCTACACAAAGTTTTAAAAGCTATTCATCTTTCCAGGCCAAGGTGTTAGAGGATTGTTAGATCTTAAGCCTGGGAGACACGAGTGCGTACAGAGGAATGGCATCTGAAGAAAGTGTTTCTTCCTTTAATTTAGTGAGGGCAGGCTCATAAGCTGGGCTCTAGCAGTAGGAAAAGAGGTAGCTGTTCTATATAACAGGAAACAGCAGAATATCTGTGGACATTTTGCTTAGTGCTTCATTTGAAAGTACGGTCTCATCTGGCCCCCAAAGGCCAGTTCTATGCTCTATGGGGAATAGAATACCAATTATACTTTTGTTTCTTCAAGAATCAGCAATTTGAAATAAGACTGGATGTGGCAAGGACATAAAAATGAAAAAAAATGAAAATAAAATAGCACTGTTTTTAAGTTTAGTAGGTGCAGAATTCTACCCAAAATATTATGGTTAACAGAATTCAAGATACTATTTGAACTGTGGTAGAGGCACTTTTGTTTCTTTCTCTTTTTCATTTGGTGCGAAGACTCTCAGCTGATTTAAATTGGTATAATTACCTAGCAATTAATAGTCTTATGTCATCTTACATTGTCTAAGGATTTCATTTTTTTGATATTAAACTCTATTATCTATTTATGCTAATGATATATAAAAAATTCACTCCATGCAAAAACACTATTCATGGCCAGGGCAAGGCTGAAGTGGTGCATAAAACTTATGCAGTGTCCTTTTGCTCTAAGACGCAGTTTATCCTGCATGACTTTTTTTCATGCTGCACCACTTTTGTTGTCTATAATTATTATGCATGTTGGTACCCATATGAATTGCCTACAAATGTAAAGGGTACACCTACCTGCAGTAGGGTGGATCATCTGTAAAACGAAGCTCCTGAACACAGTGATTTTTCATTCTTGCTTACACAGTTTATAAGTTCTTTTGAATATGATGAATATAGAAAAATATGGAAAAAATATACGGAAGTTAACCATAATGATTTCTTGGACATCTTTTATATTGCTGAAATTATTGAGTGTAATGTGAGGTAGGATTTTCTATGTTCTTTATTACATACTACGTATAATAATCTGACTCCAGAGACAGACACTGCACTATTTATGACTATGTGACAGAAAACACCTAAAGAGAGAAGAATTGAAAGAAAATCAAAATTAGGGGGAGGGAGGGGCGAAACTTGCATCCTGATGAGCTGCACTTTCCCCCGCCACAGATACAAGGTCAATACTCTCTTTCACTAAAGCTTCAACTCCTGTTCCTGAGTAAAGTTATAGTAATACTAGGAGAACTCTGTATGTCTTTTTTATCATGACTGTATGAACACAGAAGTACTGCAAAAGCCTAGCGCTACCTGTGCTAGCTAATCCTTTTGCATTTTCAGATTTACTGCATACATATGTAAACAGAAGACACCATGGTTGGTAAGAGGCCGCATTTAAGTTTAGAAGTATCTTAGACTCTAGTTAAAGAGAATGGAAATTAGCCACATATGATGGAAAAAATCAACTCAGAAAACATAGACATCTATCAAGACCCTTAAATCATCCTACTTTCTCTTCCCAGTGTGACACTGGACAATTGTATCTGTACCACCAAGTTAGCATCTTAGTTGGCTTTCAAATAAAAGGTGGGTGCATGCTGTGATTTAACATACCTGTTCTGGCAATGATAGCAGAGTCTAGGGTTCAGCTTTTTCAGGGGTCCTTGGCTCCCACCAGTTATATGATGGAAATATTCAGAAAAGACAACACCCTTCAAACTTACAGCTGTTGCCAGAGCAGCACACAGAGCTCACCAATGGTTAGTTCCTTGTAAGTAGGGAAAAAGAAGCTCTTCCAAGTATACTCCATTCCATACCAACCTTTTAGAGGCTACTTGAAGGAAAACTTACATAACTCACATGTTCAATGCAGGCATAGAACATTAATACTTTTTAGAAAAGGGCTTGGAGAACACCATTGGAATGACCCAGGGAGACTGGGCACCAGTGATTTGCACCGACAGGACAGGGAGTAATGGCAGGGGGAACAAACAAGCAGGGAAAAGAATGAGAGTAACAAATGGCATAAGATCCTTTGGGGAAGGAGAAGAAGGAGACACGCTTTCAAATGCAGGATGAGAGTAACAGGGAAAGAATGCAAAAAGGTCAGAGGGGTGTATAGATAGGACCCAAAGTGAAAGCACTGTATATGAAAGGAGGGTGGTGAAGTAGACAAGCAGTCAGCCCTGGGCAGAGAAAATGCAGTCAAAACTGTCATTGCTTTTCCAAATGTTGAGGATGCCTGCTTTGACAAATTCCTAGATGCTTTCTTTCCAGAAGTCCCCATAGGCTAGTCACCCAAAGGAGAGGAAGAGCTATCACCTAGGTCCTCAATGGCTGCTGGTCTCTGTTTCCACAATGATGATTTGCTTCAATGAGGTCTTACTCGTTCTCCCACCCCACGTAAAGACATTTATTTTGACTGCTTGTGTGCCTTCGCCTCACCACTGGAGAATCTTAACTTCCCCAACCCGCTTTCTTCTTTTGTAGCTTAGCCAATGGGGAAAGTTAACGGAGGCAGTAGAACACAAATACAGCCAAGTTATTGCATCTTTAATAATAATAATAAAAAAAATCCTGTTCCCATGACTATTCTGATTACCTTTACAATCAGAAAGGTGGGCCTCTTGGAGTGAAATATTCCTGTACAGCCCGAAGCTTTTTACATCACTGAGCTCTGAATTCTGCAAATTTCTACATCTTCTGTCACGTACGGGGGTGGAGCTCATATTACTCTAACCTAGAACTGCGCTTGTACAAGAGATGGAATATAAAGTCCACCTGAGGCCCTCTTTATTGAAAAACATTTTATTTCTATTTAAGATACATTAAGAGGTGACACAATGTTCTTGCATTCTTTTTTTTTCTCTCTCTCCCCTCCCCCCCCCCCTATTTTTCTCCTGCCTTTCTTTCATCTGGTTTACCATGTAGTTTTTCTCCCTGTGTATGGTTCTGAATAAGAATGGCAATGGCAACCCTCTACACTGCACAGCAAAGAAAAAAAATTCAAATTATTATCAATGCATATAGACATACACTTTTGTTCTTTATTTTAGTTACAAGTCCATTTAAATCTCCAAAAGGGGAAAACACTACTCCTTTACTACCCCACTGTTAAAAAATAAGAGCAGCTAAATAAATGAAATCTTATATTTGTAGGGTGTCTCTAAGCCTATCAAAAGACCAAAAATATTTTACAGTCTGTAGAGGATTAGAAAATAACTTCACTAATTAATGACATGCAACCATCTCTGGTGAAGACGCTGTCAGTCATTCCAAGTGGACATACATCATGTCAATTCTTTTTTGTGGGTGATAGGGAATATTAAGAGCAACTAATCTTCCTGAAACTACAGAGAAAACACAGATACACAGATTGTAATTACAAGAGTACAGAAAGTTACAAGGACACAGAAAACCAATGCCACATCTCTTGCAAAAAGTGCTATGAGCCTTCAGCAACCACAAACTGCCGGACCTCACTCTTGCTTCTGAGTTAAAACATGAATCTTGGGAACAGACTTGCTGAGATTTTAACTCGGCACATACTCAGAGGAAAGAGTGCCACCTACTGAGAGCAGACATTGAAACATGGCTTATTCTTCCTGACAACACATTCTCCCTCTTTTCTTCCTAACAGGTAAAAAGCCATGAGTATGTTTTAATATTCCAGTCTAGATGTAGTCGTATGTTTCGTGGAATTTCAAATTTTTTAAAAAAATTCCTATACAGAGTATGACAAATTCAGATTCAAAGACTCCAACAAGCCAACGTGATTTTGGAGAACTGGGTTAATCACAGCGATGATAACATCATTTCTGTGGGGTTTAGTCTCCTGGCCAGCAGTAGGACATAAGCTAACACGCAGTGGATGAGTTAACTACAGCACCAAAGATGAGGAGGGGGGAAGGAATTAGCAACATCTGACATTTTTGAGAAAAGGGGACTAAAACAACTGGCTCATCTAGCAAAATATGTATTTCACCACTTTCTGAAGTTATTTATAGTGTGAACAGTGGTCTTTCTACCCAAGAGTATGAATAAGTCATCACTGAGCTTGTTTTTATAATTGTAGTCCCTGTTCACTTTCCCCAGTTTTACATATCATTGCATCACCATTGGCAAAACTGACATGAGCGGGATATTTTATATAGGATTAAGCTGCACAGAAATAATGGTGTAGAGTAGGTGGCCCATACTACCAATTGCTGGCAGTGTGCTTGACTGCACTCAACAGTATTATCTGGTTCATAAATACAGATCAACCACTTCTGCTACTTTTTAAAAATATTATGCTATTGCAAAAAAATAATATATTGTTTCAGACATACAAAACATATGTGGGACAATCCAGCATCAGTGCAAAGAGCAGAATAGGGTAGAAAGGAAAAGCACAGGGGAGAGAACAATTTCGGAAGAAGAACGCGCCAGTGATAAGAGGCGTAGTGCTGCTTACTTCTGCAAAGCTGCAGCCTTTCTGTGCCCTGCACGCTCGCCTGCAGCGGGTCAAGGGGCAGAGCCTTCACATGCTAACATAAGGAAAATCAATTTCAGTCCTCAGCGGACTCAACTACTGGAACAAAAGGCAACCCAAGCAATTGCTCTATGGCACTTCACATACTTCTGGCATGATGCAGGCAGCCCACCACTCCCAAACCCTGCGCCGGTTCTAGAGCAGCCCGAGAAAAAATACATACTTCTGTGAAGTCTCTGGCTTCACAGATACACTCAGATATGACTTCGGATTTGAAGCTGTTCATGAAAAAGTAGAACCAGCTCTCGGGATCTAAACTGATTCTTCAGCCAAACACAGCTCTTTATTTCTTTAAGATAGCCATCGAAACACACAGAGTAAACTAAGGTGGGACGACCAGTTTGCACAAAGTAGAGCTAACAGAAAACAAGTGTAAAGCCTAGACTTTATATTTTCATAAAAAAGGCAAGAAACAAAACCAAGTTCATTGTTTATTTAACATTTAAGTACATGCTACACAAGACCAATCTTTCTCTGCCTCTTTGTCTTGTAGAAGGAAAATTCTCGTCAGCGCTCCTGCTAGCTGCAAAACTGCAAAGGACTCCCTCTTTTCCATTATTACTTCTTAAGCTCTAGCAATCAATGGGACCAAGATAAAAGCAGAATTTAGAAGGGTGAAAAAAGTGAGGCAGGGAGAAGATGGATAATTCTTGTCCTGGAGCATTTATGAGCAGATATCTCTTTGATTTTCTAGCTTTCCTAAAACAATTTTAACTTACCTTGAACTCTAAGATAATTTGTTCATGGTTTGTTATGATTGTTACAGAAAATGTTCTTGGGCCTCGTCCAATGTTAGAGAAACCAGTCAAGGATGATTCACCCAGTATTATCCACGTAAATCAACGAAGTTCAACATCCAGTCATGAAACCAAGCAGACTAACTGGGCAGACTCTCTGGGTTGGTATCAAAGAATCGCTGTTTGCCATTCGAACTTGCATGTCATAGACCTGTCTGCTTACGCTGCGCTCCTTGCCAGGAAAGGTAGCGCCGTGCTCAGCGCTTCTCACTGGAGCAGCAGCCGCACGGCCGCAGGGTGAGGATGCCCGCCTGCTGAGGGTGCAGGGAGCTGGCCCGACTGGCGGCTCCGCACTGCGTCAGCGACACGTGCTGTGGTCCAGCTGAAAAACTGACCCATCCTTCTTCATAATATGCGATATGATATTTGCATGAAATGTGGTACAGCCGTGTTTATGTACATAAAGAAACTAGATAACGACTCCTAATGATAACATAGAAAGTCTGAATTATTTTGGAGGAGCGGCGTTAAATGCAAGCTGCTTGTTTACTGTCATAATTAAGAAACATATTTGAACATCCAGCAAACACCACGTACTGCTAGAGGTCTATAGATCATCTAGAGAATAAAATGTCACACTTCTTTTTACATCACCAGCTTCAGCAGAAGAGTGTTTAATCTTTGAAAATTTCAAGGTATCTGCTTCAAAATGCCAGAGATTTGTTTTTATTTTTCCTCATGCACAATGGTCCTACTGTCTCCAGCAGGACCTGCCAGACACTGTCCACTAGTTCACTAACAAGGCCCTCCATGGGGTAGGAAAGTCTGCAGTGACTTTCATCAAATCAGGGTGACAGACTAATCACAGTGGGAACACCGTGTATGAGAGCACAGAAATGGGGGGAATATCCCCTGCATGTGTTTTGCCTCCTTTACAGCAGTTTAAAGGAAATGCTGTGTCAGTGTTTTTGATGCATCCAGGGACTGAATGTAAACAACATGGTACAACTCTAGAAACTGCCATCATAAAATATTTTAAGAGGCAGAGTAGAGTAAAATAAAATAAAAATGTCTTTTTATGTGATATCTCAGAGTAATTCAGGATTTATGGTACCTTAACCTTTAGAATCCAAAATATTAAGCTATGTTTCTTAGAGATAATAACTCGGTTGTCCCTCACTTATGTGTCTTAGATAAAAGCCTACTGCCACAGAATCCATGAATGCTCAAATACCCTTGCGGGCCTTTAGTAGTAAATCTTATGGAATAGCTTATGGCCAATGTAATGGCCCACAGTAGCCTGCGAATATCATGAATTCTAATAATACTTACATCAGTAGAAACATGAAGTAATGTCTCCATTGTAATTAAATGATGTATTTAGAGCAGTGCACTAAATGGTCCCCTAGTGTGTTGGTGATATATTCTAATAGTCTTCTCTTTACAGCCCCACACGGTAATATTCATGCTTTATTCTGGAGGGCTTTGCTTCTTACTGAACATTTGAATTGCAACATTAAGTGGTAAAGTGGATTACAGCAGACCTCCATGAATATGGATTCAGATCAAGAATCTAAGTGCTTAAAAAAATAAAATGTTACTATTTAAACAGAATGATTACCAAAACATTTTGATATGGAAGGATGTCATGAGTTCTTTCTTTTTTTTTTTTTTACACACACATCCTGGACCCAGCTCAAATTTGCTGCAATTAAATACTGAACAGGGGGAGACATCCGAGTTTAATCCAGCTAAATAATTTGCACTGCAGTTATGGAATTTAATTTTGGTTATTTAAGGCATAAATTCATTTTAATAATTATGTTACTACTGTATTTTAAATGTAATTCTGAAAAGATTCAGACTACAGTACATTGTCAGCTCATAAGACTGCTGCTGATCGTAAATGTTTCGTATTTATAAAAGGAGTATCTGCTGCTTCAGAGAGAGAAAATAATCTCTTTTCTGCTGATTAGGTAGCAACAAAAATGTTCATTTATGTATTTCTACTCTTTATTTTCCCAGTAAATCAGCCAATAATATAACAGCTGGAGGTACTAAGGGCCTGAGGCAAAGCTAAGGGCACTTCAATATATCCAGGCATGGCCAGAAATTGTGGAATATTAGGAAGCATATTACAGTATATGTAAAACTATGGCTGACATCTCATTATGAAGCAATGTTTTATATTATTTTTAAAGAAAAGCTTATTTTAGCATTTGAAAAAAAATCAGAATATATCAATATCATCTATATCAATAAGAAGTTTTATTAAAAGGTTCCATTCATTCACTGTATCTCAGCTTTTCCAATAATTGCCTCTGAAATACTGTTTCCTTGTGGCACTCATACTAAACAAGCAACATTTGCAGAACACTACTCAAATTCTCTAGGAATTCATGTATACGACATACAGATTTTCATATGATTAAGCATTAGTTACCTATGAACAGTGTTGCTTGTCTTTATTTAAGTCTGCCAATATTTTTGTCATGTAGTGCTTTCTGGAATAACTGATATTCATGTAGGAAAACTCCAGAGTTACTTTTTTTGTTTTGTTTTGGGTTGGGGGTTTTTTTGTTTGCCTACTTCAGGGCCAGTAGCTGAATCAGCAGTGTAGTTTTCATGGCCCCCAAGTTTTAGAAATTAACGAGCTCTGTAGTTAGAGAGACCTACAGAAGGTCATGTATCTTAACTTAGCATGGAGAAGAGTCATTCAGTTGAAAACATGCCTAGGTTGCCTGGCCATTTGCATAACCTATTTAGCTAGCGTTTTCCTTGGATGGTATATTCATGGGCACCTTCACTTCAGGTTTTGGAAAGACCAGTTTGACCTTAAATTTCCAGAAACAGATCATCCAAATCTAGACTTAGCCACTGCAGGGCAAGCTGCTGAATGAAGCAACTGTTGTACGTCAAAAATACTTTAACCTTTAGAAAATAATAGCTTGAGTTTCCAAAGGGCATACATTCAGAAAAGCTGTAATCCTTCCTGCTCTAGCCCTAAATTTTACCTATTCCTAGGAGTGATCATTTTTAAGGTTTAAAAATATTCTCTTCACATTTCTCTAATTTTCAGGTGCCTATGCCCTGGCACTTTCTGCCTAAACCAGAGATGCCAAGATAAGGTGTTCTGACAGTGTTCCTAGATGACTCTTGAGTTGCTGGCAGCAGAAGGTTTTTGTTAAAAAAAGTAGATTTTGTGAACACTTTTTTTTTTTTTTTCCCCCCTTGTGAACCAGTCAGTTTTGCAGCCATGAAAGGTCTGGATAAGATTCAAAACTTATCTTGTTAGTGCAGATTATTGTGAACATCTTTAACAACTGCACTTACTCCTCCAGTTTAAGATCTTGGTCAGTGGGGTGCTGGAGCCCACATAAAGTCAGGCAGGGAAGGAGTAAATTTAATGCAAAGGCAGCCAAAGTAGATGATGTGTGCTGCTCTGAGGAGGCTGCCTAAAGGCCAGTTTGAGAGAGTGTTTGTTTTTTGGCTTACCAGAGCTCCAGGTACTTCACATCCATCACTAGGAGAGTCCCTGGTCACAGGTGGGAGACTCAGGAAAGAAAGTATTGATTCTGGACATATTTTAATTTTGTTAGAGTACTCCCAAGAAGGCAGACTAGAGAAAGATCACTTTGATCAAAGCAGATAATTGTCTTTTTGGATATTACCCCAAGGAAGGTGATTCAGTCTGGCTGCAAACCAAACAATGAGTATTTAAAACCCTTTAGCCCAAGAGGCTCTATGTAAAGATACTAAGGACAATTCCTTAGGATGAACCAGAGGCCATGGTCTGGGTAACAAACTCACAGGAAAGGTCTAAATATCACATCAAAGATCAAAAAACTTTCAAGCTCCACAATCAGGATTCCTGGCAGAGGATGAATCTGACTTTCAGCCAGATTATTTTGGGGCAGGAGCCCCAGTTTTCTCTGACCCCTGAGTATTTAGGAAACTATTTCACTATCTAGACATTGAATACCCCCAAAGGTATTCCTAGGGTAATTGTAATTAGGTGCTGCCAAAGGGAAGTTCATCTGTCTAGGAGATAAGGTATTTTATGGGGTTAGTCCAAGGCAGTGAAATTACACGTTTAATATATTTAAAAATACCTCATACTTTCCCATATTGCCTTCAAAATGAAAAGTATATATATACCATCAATTTAATAGAATAATAAAATTTTAATAGTTGAAATTAAAATATAACAAAGTAAGGTAAACATAAAAAATCATCACATTCTATTAATTATTAAATCCTTTTTGAATGAGAGATGAGGAGAGAAGGAGAAGTACCACTATAACTCTTTGCCACAGTAAATAAGGAGCAAACACTCATCCTGGTTTTATTAAAATACAAAAAATACTAATACTCATTAGGTGTTTTCCAAGCCCTATCTGATCAGCCAACCACAAGCCCTGTTTAGATATTAACAACAGACAAGGAAATGAATTATTTCTTCTTGTTTTTGTCAATAGGTTAGCACACTGAAAAGTTACTTCCTTGATCTCCATGTAATATTTAAAGACATTCTTTAAAAGCATTTTTCTAGATCACATTTGCGCAGTTCAGATAGTTCAATTTCCAACACTTCTGAGAAAAATAAAAGGTATTACAAGGCAGAAGACTGTGTACAAGTGTAAAAACAGGAAAAGAAAAAGCAAACCAGCCTTGAAGGAGTAGCAAGTTCAATTACCAGCTGAACTGACATCTTAGTACAGAAGAACTACTATGATAAAACAGCTAGAAAATTCCCACCTAAAGCCATAAAAAGTCTCTTTAATTTCAACCTCTGTTTTGAGAAATTTTATAATACCGTAATCTTTTAGGCATCATATGTGAAACACAGCTGTGCCTTCAAGCTTAGGAATCAACCCCCAAGTCTGTGCACTACAACTGTTAAACTCAAAATACATGCTTCATCTTCAGGAAAACTTCCGAGATGCTTTACTAGAACAGCGACTAATACATTCTGGCTGGTATTTACATTTACTTACTTTTTATATTAATAATACTGTTCTCACCTTTGTTACCAGTGCCACCGATTCTGAGCACAGTGGGGGATGCCTGCAAAGCAATAAATGCTGCCACAGTACTATTTCTTCCTCACTTTTATGTGATGATAGAGTTATTACAAAGCAGAACTACTCTTGAATTACAAAAGCTTGACCTACTTGATAATCCCAAAGAAGACAGCTGTAAGGAGGGACAGTTTAGCAATCTGAGATGGGAAGACAGGAAAGGCCACTGAGATCTTTGTAGTGAAGGACAGGGGTGGATGGGGAGTTTTGAGGCCAATGGTTATGGAAGCGAATCTGAAGTCTACCTCATGGAAGAGCTGCAGTTCTACGTCACCAAGATAGAGTTCAAAAGGCTACTAAAATGCATTTTTTAAAAAATCATTTTCAAGATGGAAAGTTTCTGTCTTGTTAAGCTGAAACTGGTTTGCACCCAATTTTTGTCAGATTTCCTAGTTTAAAAATTATTACTTGATGTCCTTATATTCTGACAGACACCAAGTATGGGTTCCAAATGGCTATTAATACGCAAGTCCTCTGAGTATAGATATTAGGAATACTATTAAGCCACACATTGACATGTTGTACTTTAGAACAGTAAATAAGTGGCTAGCCTTTTATCGAAATGTCTGTTTAGCCTTGTGAACCCTGTGGATATTAATATATGAGGATTTAAAGAAGTCATATTTAAATTATACTAGGATTCTTCAAAAACACATTACCATTAGTTAGTTATTATTTTGTAATTAGCTGTATTCATCACGACACTTCATAGAGGTAGCCAACGATCAGCAAGACCATTTATACACACATGGAAGCAGAAGTGATGTTTTGTACATCTAAGGACACTCACTGTGAGTTAATGACATAGGAAGAAATTGATCTCCAGTACCCTGATTCCCATTTCTTATGCCCTAGTTCTCTGTATCTTGGCTCTCTGTAGTTGCATCTTGAGAAAGATTTTGCTGTATGCATTTGTCTAACCAAAATTTTAACATACTGTTTTCCTTTTTAAGAAGCATTTGTTAGTACATGCTAATTAAAGAAAATCTCCAAAGCTTAAAACATTGACAGAAACAAAGAAAAGCAAGAAGAGAGAGAAGTATCTCTAGCTGCTGCAGCTTCTGGGCATGGGCACTGCTGCTTCTGAGAACACCTCTGGAGGTACATAAAAGACCAAAAATGATACAATGGTTTAGAAAAGGCACTATCTGTCACTGCTTGAAGGTGCGCAGAATCCAAGTAATGGCTTTTTTACATTTTTAGGTAAACCCCAGGCTCAGCTCAAGGGTTATGCTTAAATCCAACATTCATCTGCACTGTAAATGCTCAGGATGATCATTTTTATGAGGCCAGGAAGCCTTCTCCAGCCAGAGGACCAACTTCCCACCCTGCATGTGTATATTCCTCCTTATCATTTCCCCATTTTTAGCCTCCATCATGTATAATAATCTTGGGCCTAAGACACAGCAACATTTAGCAAATGATCGAGGTACAGAAGGAGATTAAGACGAATGTATTAAATGCAAAATGCTTGTCGTTTCTCATCGGCATGAAGTAGGCAGTTACAATTTTCCTGGAACTGCTCTTGGGCCAGTCCAACTGTGCAGAGGCCCTCATCAAAGTAAACTATAACTACATCATCCAGCTTTTTGTTTCTGACCATTGTGTGGCATAATGTTTGTGCATACCTCCCCTGCATGATGAAAAGGAGATGTTTTCACTTCTATTTTTACACAGATTCCTATTTTTCATACCTGTTGATTTTTTGAAGCATGCCCCAGAAATCTTCCAAGCAGAAAAACAACAGTAAGAGCCAAATTCTCAAAAGTAATGAGGAAAGGATAAGAAAGGTGGTTTCCTTATCTCAGTTTTTCCTGTTGCCCTGAAACCTCAAAAGCCGTTCTATATTTAATTCACAAGATCTTGTGTACATATTAATAGTAATTAACCAATTAGTAGCATTGCATTGTCTGCAGAACAAACAAATAAAAATACAGACTGGAAGAAAAAAACAAGCCCAAATTTTATCCTTATTCATTGAAAACACTTAATCTTCATGGCCCGATTTCTGCCAAGCGAATTGCATTTGGCAATCCAAGGAGTCATTTGCTATACCAAAAATTATTTATATTTTCATTATTTCTTTTTGGAGGTTAATACAAAGACATTTCATAATACAGAAAGTAAAACACCTTGTAAAGGGTTCTAAAATGATGGAGAGCAATATCCAGTGAACCAGGAAAACCTTTCAAATGCAACACCAAACAAAAAGTAGAGGCTCAGTGCTAGATTTATCAGCTAAGTGGCATATCAAAACAAAGCTATGAATGAGATTTGCTTTTCGTTCCTCTATAAATTCCTACACCATCACTGCACATATTCCACATTTTTTTTAATTAAACGCTATCTAGGGAAAGATACTGAGGCAGACCATTTACCAGGTTTACATGACATTCTGTTTTTCATATCTAAATAAGATAAAGGCCCTGACTTAGCTTACAAGTAGAAAAGGAAAATAAAAGGTTGTTATCACATCCTGTAAGCTTTTAGACTTTTACTGACATGAAAAACACCACCATTAAGTTTGCTGAAGTTTTTTCTTGAGATGTCCCAGACTGGAATAGCGGTGGTGTGAAGAGTCAGGGCTGTGATACATTGGTGGAATTCGATGGGCAAAATTGTGGTATCTAATTGTGCTATGTGTGGCGGCTCTAACCAGTCCTATTAAATCTTTTCTTTGATAAGCATCACAGTCACATAAAATTATGTTATGTGTGTACAGATTCTTACATACATGCGTCTTATAGGTCATATTGCAATTTATCAGATGTAATATCTCCAAACTCATAGTTTCTTTACAAATATTTACAATGTTAAAGATAGGTTAACCCAGTTCAGAAACATGTGGGCATGGGGGATACCCACATAATTACTAGTGTGTATTTTGCTACATGCCGATAATGGGTCAAGTAGTTCAGACATGTGATTATGACTCTGTGCCTCCTGTATATTTATCCCATGGTTCCCTTGTGCTTCTGTTATTTATTTAAGTATTTTTTTACTGTTAGCTTTACAGATATTTATGCTGGTGAGCATCTTTTTCATTAAAGACCGTACAGAGGAAAAATTAATGTAGCAAGAAATACTGGCACATTAGATAGTGCAACAAGGGACTGAAGCACATTTCATCAAGAGTAAAGTGTTGAACGTTGTGTAAGGTATAAAAATAGAATGAGCTGGTAAGTCTGACTTTCTCATACTGTGTATTTCAATAAGCAATTTGTATATATATTCCATTAGGATGTAAGAGCCTAACACTGAATTGAAGTAGCTAAGCCAATTCATTTTTTCAATAACAAGGCAATTATTTCATGGTAAATGACTACAGATTTAAAGCATGAACTGATAACTAGATATATTTATATAAATATAGTAAAATCTAAATGACACTAGCTTTACAATGATCTGTTATAATAAAATATTATGTATATTAGGATGAGCACTGAGTAAGAGGCAAGGTCTCAAGTGCAGAGATCTTTGTCTTCGAAGTAAAAAGTTCAGCAATGCATCTAAATACAATCATTGCAAAGCTTCATATACACTTTTTAAATTACTTCTGTTTTTATTTTTAAATATCCATTTTGTAGCTAATTTAATAAAGTAGTTGAAATTTAGGGTATAAAACTCAGCATTGCTTAGTGTAGGATGAGGGGGCAGTTAAAGGTCATTTCATTAGAGGTGAAAGACAGAAAAAAATTGCAGAAAAAGTATGTTGAAAATCTTTTTTCTGCCGTTTCAATTTCAATCTGACAGGGACTTGGCAGCTAACAGCAAAATCTGGGAAAGCCATGAACAAGGTTCAAAGCTGCTTTTTAAACGATAGCAAGCAGAAAAAAGAAATGTGGAAAATAGATTCTTACTCTTTTTTTTTCCCCCTGTACTAGATTAGGACAAACATAGCATACCAGGGAAGGTTTTGAAGACTGAATAGTCCTGCACTCTACCATTGATCAATACTTTAAAAAGTATTGTTTTCCTGAAAGAAACAAATGACACTATTACATATAACCAAACATTGTTTACTTACCCAACAGTGAGAAAATGGGAATGTCTTTAAGTGTTTTTGAACATATAGACACTTACCTATACAGAGATGTGTCGCAGAATAGACCGGTGCAGATTAAGCTGGTGACCAGCAGAACTATGAATCAACACATTCCACAGCAGAAAATAAACAAGCGAATAACAGAAAAGGAAATGTGTCACAAGCCCTACTTTAAATTGACTACTTTGTTTTAATTTGTTAATGGTTCATAATATACTGGAAATGCACTGTAACACATTAATATTTCATTAAATAATTTTCTTCTGGTAGCACAAAACCTCCCAATAGCAGCTTCTTTAGTTTGAAGCAGGGGAAAGCTGCTGACATACCAGCAAGTCTCCAGCATTTTCTTGGAAGTATTTCATCCTCTACCTCTAGAAAAAACCATTTTGAACCTTATGCATTCACACAGTTCTGTCCCTTTTAGATTTGTCTGCATAGCTACTATCTCAGTCAGATGTATTTGTTTCTCCTTAGAGACTTATTCATATAACAAAGATTACAGCAGCTCCTCAGCTTTAGCATAGCTCTTCAAGTTCTATGGCCCTGTCCAGACAGAGCAGATAAATAGAGGAGGCCAAACTGCAGGGTCAGTTAAGTGGGTGATGGAGAGGGACAGTGGTTTGATGGGGTAAGTACTCGCTTGCAGTCATTTTAGACATTGATCGTTAATTAAGTTCCAAATGTGTTCAATAACTCAGCTATTCCTGAGTTTATTTTTTTATTGTAAAGGACGATGAGGTCTTCCTATGATGAAAATGACTGAGATCACAACCGTATGCTTTATATATCTCATGTTTCAGAAAATTCAAAGTCTGGAAAAACAAGGAAGTTCATACAAAAGAAAGATCTAGCAGGACCAAATTGAAAACTAGGCTTTCGTAAGCCTGGCTCTGAAAGGAATCTTAGCTACTCTACATGGAGTATTGCAAAAGCATCAGCTGCACTCATCAAGGATAAAAAGGAGTCTGCAATACACAACAGATGCATCCCCTATGAAACCAGTTTGTGAGATGAACAAAAAACGTGTTAGCACTGCAGAGTGTATTAACACCTTCACAACCAGCTAAAACCACTGCTTACAAAACTTCAATACTCTGTGATTGCCAAGGACTATCCTTGGGGTATTTTGGACAAATGAAACATTTGTCCATAGTTTTGGGACTATTTACAGTGAAGAATAGACTGCTTGCAGTAGTCACCAATAGTTTAAATTATTTTCATGTTTATTAATGGCAACTACACAAAAATAACAACTCATTATTTACTTATTAACTTGTCTAATAATTTTACATTGTACAACTAAACCCCCTAAACCATTTTACAACTAAACCTCTTTCCAAAGTCATAAAAACTAGAACTTAAGCTACAAACATGAATATGACTCGGTTTTTTTCTGTTTCTTTACAGAATGGCTGTACCACAAAGCCATTAGTGTATGTCTACTACAGATTCCTGTAGTACCACTCATTTAATAAGAAGGTTCCTTTAATACTGATCTGCATTACTTGCTGAAAGGAGTTCTGCAAAAATTATCTATTTTGTGATGGATAATACCAAAACATTGAAGAAGCCTGAAGTAGTTTTCCAGATGGCTCTTGTTTAGCATATACCCTTTGAAACTACTTCCTACCAGGCAAAGGCAAAACCAGGCAACCTGAAATTCCTCAAGGAGTCAGTCCAAAACCTTTTGACCAGGATCCATCTGCACTAATGTCTTATTAAAAAGGAAAACCCTGCTACTAAAGCCAATATTTCTATTATTTGCAGTTCATAAGAATATTTTGCAAAGTGAATTCTACAGGATACTGCTTGTCTTCAGACCATCTATCTGCCATTCATGGGCTATTGCTGAACAGAGGCAGCTAGCTGGAGTTGCTGTGAGATGGATGGGGGAGCTGCCAACAGTGTATTTTCAGGGAAAGTGTTCTGTCCTAGCTCTGCATTCACCATCAGCTCTTTGCATATCCTTACAGGTTTATTTGATATTTGCTATGTCAGAAGAGACCACTGACGTCCTGTATAATACAAGTTATCTAATTTCACCCACTTATGCCTGCACAGTCCTCTCTATACAGTGGCAGGCAACAGAAAGGCATCCAGACCTTTGTAAGGCATCAAGAGAGGAAGGATCTACCGTTTTGCTTTGGAGTTGGTTGCAGTGGTTAATCATCGTCAGCATTAAAAATGCATGCCTCATTTCTAATCTGAATTTATCTGGCTTCTTCTTCTGAACACCAGTTCTTGAGATGTCTTCCTCTGACAGACTGGAGAGTCCTTTGGCACATGGCATCTCTCATTTTGTAAAGTACGTATACACTTTCAACACAGATTCTTCTTTTGATAAGCTCTTACAATAGAAGACATTTTCTCCATCTCCAAATCATTTCTGTGGCCCTTTCTTGAACCTTTTCCAATTTTCAATGTCTTTTAAAAAAATGAACAGCAAAGGTAGATAGAGCATTCTGACATACTACTCTTATTTATAATATCCAAATATTACGCTAGCCTCCATTGCCATAGTATCTATTGGGATCTCATGTTTAATTGCTTGTTCACTATAACCTTTACTTTCCACTGACCCTTTACCAAAATACAGTTCCTCATGCTGTAAGTATGAGTTTCTTTCTAGATATATATGACCGTGTATTTGGTTCTGCTAAACCATATTTTGTTTGAATAGGTCCAGGTGATAAAACGTAACTATGCACAGTTATATCATTGACAACTTTGTGATAGATACACATTTTCATGATACTAATTTTACATTTGCTTCCAGCTCTATAATCTTAACTAACAGTGGAGTAAGGTGTACAAATTCTGAAGAATTCCACCCAAAATATCAGGATTTTTTGTTGAAATTGACAACTGCTGTTATAAGTGTTTAAATCTATGTTATCATGCATATGTTATCTTTCAATTACTCTGGAATTATATAGGCGGAATTACAAACGAAATGTGCTTGTTCATGAAACAGTTAATGCTAATTTTTTTTAGAAGAATTTCATTGGTTAATCAAGAACCTGTAATTTTCACAGAACAATCTGATAATCAGTCACAGTTTTATAACTAGCTCATTAAAGGCAAGAATATTTTAAACAGCAAATGGTATCCTAATAGCAAAAAATGTACATACTCTTCATAGGTGCCAAGATCTTGAGGCAAATTCTGAAGTGCCTCTAATATTTTACTAGCAGTTTGGCTATTATCACTTCTTTAGGAAAAATAAAATCCTTTATTTCACAAAGTGATCAAGAAAATGAATATGCATTCACTGATTATAATCAATCCATTTAATGGGAAGATACCATAAAGGTACTAAAGAATATGAGTAAGATGACAAAATAGATCTTCAGTTTCTGGCACTCACACATGGTCATAGAGGGGATTCAGTATTATTAAAATTTATCTGGGTCTCCTTGGTCACCCCTTCAATTTCTCTGATATCACTCGTTTTGAACTACCAAGGTCAGAACAGAAAAGAAGTGAAGACAACCTAGGAATACGGCAAAAATCAAAAGAAGTGAAGACAACCTAGGAATATGGCAAAAATCATCCTGTGAATGTTGTTTTTGGTATTTTAGAAACAACCTTCACAAAAAGGTCGTTTGCTTTGCATTTATCTTGGAAAAATCTTGGAAAAATCTTCAGCTATGCTGGAACAGAACCCTAATGTTGTTGAGAAAAGAGTAGAGTGTAAATGTTACTGTGGTTTCTATTGGACTGTGATGGCAAAATAAGAGCAAATATGCAAGGAATTATTAAAAGTGCAGAGGCCCAGTGTCTGGGTACTTGACACTCCTGAATTTGGGTGAAATGCATTGGTATCCTTCACGGCTTTTTCTGCACCACCAGCCTTGATGTTGACTAGTAGCAAGTTTGCTGGACATCATTCAAGGATGACAAAGAACAAGCATGACCTTGCAGTGGCAGTGAAATGGCTCTGGAGATCGTTGCTGTACAATACCCTTTAAAGCACAGAAACCTGTCTACTGTCATCAAGGATGCACACATAGCTTAAAGATCTGTCCTGCCCAGCTAAGAATATGATCCAGAGTTTCTAAGTTTGTAGGTTTTACAAAAAAGGTATATGAAAATACTCTTAAAGATGTTTGTTATAAAACTCACTAGAACGTTCCTAAATTAGTTGTGTAGGCTATGCAGAATAATCCTGTACTGCAATAATGTAACGTTTGTTTGGAGTGAACCATATAATTTACTTTCACAAACTCACACTAAGAAACTCTTTATACTATATTAAGATGTTTCTCTCTTATCATATACAACCACCAAATGGAGAAAGGGAGCTAATGTAGCTGTCAACCGTCAGCAATCGCTGTGCATCCCAGGATAAATGAATCCCCCGGGAGTAATTCTGCTGAAGTCACTAACAGATAAATTTGGGCTCTTAGTTCAACTGTAGTTCTCTGGGGCAGAGAACCCTTGGGTTTTTTATTTTATTCTCTCATATATATAATAACAATCGCAAAGGGAGCGTGATCTCTGATGTTCTTATATCTGGATTCTAACACCCATATGATCCATATACAATAATAATACATACATATATTTATTTAAAAACATTTGACTTCTAGTGGAAAAAATATGTAGCATATATATCATACATATTCATCTACACTATATATCAGGGTGGAGGGTGTTTTATCCTTTTTAATCCACATATTAAAGAATTTCTTCCTGTTCCTATGTATTCTTTTAAATTTACTATTCACTTTTTTTAAATGAAACAAGGAAAGGAGAAACAATGAGCGGTGGCTCTAGTTTGCTTCAGGATGGCGTGTTTCAGCTTATGGTGCTTTACTGTATCTCTCAAACCACACTAGTACTAGATATCTCCCTGTGGAAAGTAGCAATTACCTTCAATCTCTCTGATCTGAAGTAATCCCTGTTACATGCGCAGCTCATTGTGAGTGATGAGGGCCTACTGTTTGCTGAGTCTAAAACCAAATGATCTTTCGCAAGCAAAATTTAAACTTGAAATAGGATTCTCTGGCTCTTGATTCCTACTCTATTTTTTCCGTGTACTTTATATATTCCCAAATAAGGTTCAGGCTGGCTACAGATGGTGCTGGTGCGTAATGAGACAGGCTCAGAAGCTGCTCCAGTTCCCAGGGGAGGGTTCTGTAATGGAACTAACTATGTATTGTCCACCTTATATACTAGATTTGATTTTGGACTATTTGCCCAACTGTGTTTGTTTATTGCTTAGCACTGGAGGGCTTCCATTAACTGTGGGTTGATTGAACATAGACTATGGAGTTAGGAGGAATGGAGCATTTTTTTCTCCTGAATGCTGATGTAATCCCTTTTCTTTAGCTGATAGTTTAGCTCCTTCACCAATAGAAACTGTTAGAAATAGTCTGGCATCTGCACGATGCTAGTGAGAGATGGGGTTTTTTGACCCTTTGAACAAGCTCCACCTGATTTACTGAAAATAAACTCTTCCGAAGTTTGTAAGAACACAAAAACTTCACCTGGTAAAACACTGTCACTCACAGATGAGAATGGAAATTGCCATCTTTCATATGGGGAGAGATTAATATGGAAGATCCCAGACATTTTGTTCACATGGCATAGCAATGTATTTTCGTAATTCTGAAACAAAAACTTCAATTTAGCAAATCAGTTACCAATATCCAGATGCAAATTGAAGTTCTAAGATTTTTCAACTAATGAAAGCATTCATCATTTTAGTGAAGCAACTCATCAAGAAACTAAATTAAAAATAAATAAATTGCTATCACAATAATCATAATGAAATTATTTGTAATTACATTTAAACACACAGGTCCAGGAGAAGCTTCTATTTTCTTGTCCAGTTCAATACTGCTGAAAATAGTCATCATGGCTACAGCTTTTAATATCCAGTACATAAATATCTCTTTCTAAGAAACAGCATGAGAACTGAAAGTAGGTAAACAGTGCTGTTTCACCAGTATAGTACACAAATTCAATTCAGTTACAAAATTCCAAAATTAAAAAAAAGAAGTATTATCATTCTGGCTGTATCTGGGAAAGAAAATGAGAAATCAGAATCCTAACAGGCTGCTTCCAAATAGAGGGAAGAAAATTTATACTTTAATATATAAATATTCACTTGTTTAGCAAACTGACAAAAAGATCATTTTTAAGATGTCAGACATGGCAGTAACTATTGAACTTGTTCTTATTAGCTTTTATTGTATGGATGCTATTTAACCTCCTAAACTATTGGTTTAATGTTAAAATAAGATTATAAGAATATAAGATCCAGGGAGAAGATAAATTGAGAAATTACTTATCTACTATATCTACTATATAAAACATGTGGATATGGTTTTATAGAAATACATTTGAATATAGATATATATAAACACATGTATGCCTTAGATACTACACTTCTTAGTATTCATAATAATGTAAAGTGCATGAAACTATATTCAGGGATCACACTGAAGAGGGGGGAATAGTGATATTTTTCTAGTCTTTACCCACATCCAATCTACTCAGAGTATATTGGGGAGATGTACAAAATATGATCACAGATGCTGTCTGCATATTTTGAGGCCCCTCTCAGGGACCTCACTGTGACCCATTGGGCTTTTGAACTTAGTTCCCGGCAAGAGAGGGTCAGATGGTTTCTGCTCACCCTACTGAGCTTAGCTCCTCCTTCACAGTGTAGAGATGGGATTTGTGGTGCTAGAGTGAGCTGTCAATCACATCAGAAGATATATCTTTTCAGAGTGCAATACCCTCTCTCTGACTTTGGACGCGCTATGTTAGGGAGATTATCATTATTCAGCATGCCCAGCTTCGACATGGGGATGACTACACATGGGAATGGACTGGGGGCACAGACCTCAGTGATGGCGCAGGTGGTAGGATGTGCTTTTTGAGTTACACGTAGAATATGTGTCTTAGAAGTATAGATCTGGCCTGCCCTGCAGAATTAAAATCATTTTAGATATGACAACACAACCCATAGTATAGGCATAAACACACATCAGCGGAGCTTCTCTACCAGCTTAGCTCTCCCAAAGACATAAGCCACAAAAAATGCTCTTTTGGCCACCTCTCTGCAGCTATGAAGTCAGCCAGCCTCTGTGAACTTTAGCATGCTGTTGGGAACAGTGCCCATACCATGGCATGGAAGCAGGAGACAGGGAATAATGTCCCACAGCAGCACCATTCACACCTGCTTTTACGATGATGTTTCAAGTATGAAAAAGGAAAGCTTGCAAACAAAGCAGAAGGCAGCCACCAACAAAGATGAAGTCTCTGCTTAAAAAGAATTTTTGTGATGAAAGTTCATAATCCTCTAATGAATTGAAGAGGCCACTTGATTTCAAATATTTTTTGTTTTTCCTTTCACTCTGGAATAGTTATCTATTCTTTTATGTTTTACATGACTGCGCAGCACAGCGTATGGTCACTGAGAACTCTAATTTCTTTTTGTTTCCAGCAATAATGGCTTTGGAGAATTCAATCACAACTGGAAACTCAGAAAGGTACTTCCAGGCTATTAAAAGAGGGAGTTAGACTTAAAAGCGTTTGCCATAAAGGCAAAGTCATACATTCCCTTTCTATATGACACGGTAAGACAATAGTGCACGAATACCAATGTTGCTGAATACTCATTCACTTAGTGAATGATTTAGTATCAGGTAAGTGCCTCACTTTTTGAAGTTTTTTTATGTGACATCTTCAGACTTTTCACGTCCTTAACAAATATTAAAGCACTTCTTAGACTTAATTCCATTTTGCAGAGAGGATAACTGAGGCACACAGGAGTAGGTTCACAAGGAGAAGCTTACATGCCTCCTTACCTGTTTTTGTCAGATACCAGCTGCATCTCTGTCACTCGCAGAACCCAAGAGCTCACAGCATGTATGACCATTATCTAAACATGATTAAGCTACTCATCATCTGTTTCACACCTAAGGTAACAAAAATGACAAAATAGATGTTCATCTATATACCTCGCTTTAAGGTATGACAAATATTGACTAGAAACCCTTAAACTCAGGTCCTTTTCCAACTGACTGCCATCACAAAGAGAGCATGGAGTCAGCCACATTTTCTCTCTCAGTCTGTCTTAATCAGGGCTATTTCATACAAAGGAGACCAGCTTCAGCAGGAAGGACTGGGAGCAACCCTGGATTTGTTTTGTAGCTTTTGTTTGCAGTGGGCAGAGCGGCTTTGAAAGAATCACTGAGCCGCCTCACCCAGGAGCAGGGCTCCTTTCCAGTCAGGTTTGTAAATCTTCGGTATTTCCTACTTCTCAGCTTGGAAAACTGCCTTCTCACTGTACTGGAGTTCCTCCCAAGAGCTCCTCTGTTTGGCACCCATCGCCCCATCCGTAACGTGGG